>NC_069735.1:15150953-15245953 GCF_027358585.1 Pangasianodon hypophthalmus | reverse complement strand
CTTAGTAACCACATCCTTCAAAAGGTACATATTTCACCGTGCAGCATTTTAACCAAAAATACACCACTGCATTACTGCATTCGGGATGCCCAGTTCCATCACACATCCTACGCGTTTTTTGAAATATATTTATTTATTTCTTATCACTCTTGCTAATTCATTGTCTTAGCAACAAGTAGACTTTACTGACTAGCAAGTTAGCAGCTAGAAAGTTATCTACATAGCTGTGAGCTCCTGTTACAATTAAACCAAGACTTGCAACTGAAAACGTAACGTTTGCTCCTCAGGTGGAGTGACCGTGTAGGTGCACAATATTTGTTGAAACATTTACCTTTTCCTTTAATTTGACCAAAATAAGGAGCTCAGGAGCACAAGTATGGCCTGTACAAATGGACTACAACACCTAAGCACTTCTCACACATACAAAAACACACAGTATACATAAGTATATATAAACACCGTGTGTGTTACCTCACAGTGCTCCCGGTAGAGCTGCTGGAAGGCTCGGATATGTTCCAGAAGAATCCCTTCTGGCAGGGCCTTTCCCTGGAGATCAATCTCTGGAAACTCAGGCAGAGAGCGAGACGCATCTGAGAGAGCGCGACAGACAGAGAGCGAGACGGAGACAGAGATTATATAAAATATTACTGATTACGTCAGTGTAATGTCCTCACAAGGATAGTTAGACAAACGTGTGTGTGAGAGATTGTGTGTGTGTGTGTGTGTGTTTACCCAAAAACTGCTGATACTGCTGGATTTGGGAGCTGATATCGAACAGCCCCACCCCCTGGCCTGCTCCTTGCCCCGCCCCCACGGCCATCCCATTGGTCATCCCCTCAACTTTCTGCACCGGTCTTATCCTGCGAAGGAAAGTCCATCAAATCAAATAAATGCAAACAAGCAATCCACATTTCAGCAGTCAGCATTAAAGATTCAATTCCTTCAACTTGGAATCGACTGATTTGTTCCTGCTGAATTATTCAGATTCGTTTGGTGTCGGTTTTAACTTTCCGGAAAAATCCATCACCAAAAAAAGCTGTGGTCTCTTCTATCAAAAAAAAAAAACAGATGGAGGAACTGCCACCTACTGAGTTGCTCTTACAAAGGAATTTGCCTCGCTATTATTTTTCTTGCTATCTAACTGAGATAGCTAAATAAAGTTACTTAACTAAAGCTCATCATTGGTCACTACGTTCCCTAAAAACATCACAGTGCGCCAGTATTTAAAGTTAAAATGACACATCGACACAGCCAGGTGGAAACGTGGAGCCAAACTGCTTATCAGTATAAGAGGTGCCATTACTTTTGGAGTAATAGTTATTCAGGCACTATTGTACATAGATACATGAACGTTTGTACTAGGGGTGTAAATCGGATAGTTCCTCACGATACGATACGATATGATATCGATTTTCTCCGCCAGCGATACCATATTTGCCGATACCTCAAAAATTTCTGCGATACGATTATGATTCGATTCGATGAATTTATCGATATTTTGATATTATGTGCCTAGTTTACACAAGCAGTTACATTTTTAATAACTCCCAAATGCAAACAAATTACATAACATTTGCAAATAACAAGGGTTTTCTTTGTCTGCCCAACTGTTTTCCCAAATACAAAATATTTCCAAACCCACGATTTGCGTCCGACAGCAGGCACAAAGTTTTCTGCGTCTGTCTTTTCGCTGCTACAACCGCTTTGTTGCTGCATCGCATTCGCATTCTTTCTGACACACAGGCAGACAGTGTGGGGAGTAAACGAAAATGCGCGCTCTGGCGGAAATGCGTAGACGGACGTTACGTGAGGAATGAGGACGTGGAGAGTGTCAAAATAAAGGTACCGCATATCGACATTTTACGTGTGGCATCGATGCATCGTATCGTTAGAAATTTAATCGATGCATCGATCCATATCGATGTATTGTTACACCTCTAATTTGTACAGATCTTTTTACTAGCTATTGACTTCAGCTCTCTTTTTTTATTCTTTCTCTGTATTCTAATCATCATATGCTGTTGTGACATGTAAATTTTCCTTTTTGGGTTGTGCTGTCTTACATTTCTTAAATGTACCTCTGACAAATGTGTATTAGGTCACACACACACACACACACTCACCTGTGCTTATGCGAGAAGGGCTGTTGTCTCATGGCCAGGTGTTGCTGGTCCTCCACGAGCCGGTGCAGGGGGGAGCTGCTCTTGATCCGAAGGCCGTAGTAGTGGTACTTCGAGTTCCCTCTGAAAAACACACACACACACACACATTCATTATTGGGTTTCACATAGAGGACAGTTTAAATAAACACACTCACACACACATATACCTGTACACGCATTTGAACACACAAAACAAAGTGAGTATGTTTACCATCACTTTTTTGCCTGTACAGTGAGCTCCATAATTATTGGCACCCTACATTCAAACAAATATATAATGGCATATTTACCTTAAACACACAGGGACACTATAAAGTTTCATTTTCAAGAATGATGAACACAACCCCTTCAATCCTCTTCTCTTCAATCCAGAACACAGTTTTTCAGCAGGGATCAAATTCAGAGGCTGGGAAGTTTATTTGGGATCATTGTCTCGTGTAAATTAACTTGGGCCAAGTCTTAACCTTTTGGCAGAGGCAACCTGGTTTTTAATTTGAATTTTCACAAGCCTCAAAGCATCAGTGATCCACCAGCATATGCTACAGTGGATTTGGAGGAGCTTGGCCAGTTTGTTTTTGGTCTCACAACAAATGATTCCTTCTGTAGCTCTAATGACACTTGGTAACGTTGCCCTCAGGAATTGCTTCTTTCTTGGAACTGCGTGTATGTGTGTGTACCTGGTGCCGAGTCGGCGAGTGCGTAGGCCAACGAACATGGAGCGAATGAGTTTGCCGAAGGAGGCAGCGTTGACGGGCTCCAGCTTGGCCTCCTGACAGTGAAGCAGGTAGTGATAGTAGAGCGTGCAGCGCGGCAGACTCACACCCTCTGCCTTCTCGTAGTTATCCAATAGCCACTGCACCTGCACACACACACACACACACACATTTGTCTTAGCATCTAATTCAGCTAATTCATGCTATTCCTCCACGTAAATCTAACCCTAGCTTTAATCTGAGTAACCAAAAGGAAACCTTTTTAGTTTCTTAAATTAAAAAAAATCTCCACAGTGTCCCCATAAGGTCAAAACTGTCCGATATTCCTATACTATACTTTTACGTTAAAATATAAAAACAAGCTGACATACACTTCATAACAGTAAGTGTCCTTACGTTAATATTTATTGTTTAGACAATGAAATTGTTTTAAATCATGCACAATTCTGTAATACAGGTGTTTCCCTGTAACAGCTGGTGCGTACTCACAGTAGCAGGTGAGGCGCGTATGTTGTGCGTGTAATTCTGGCCTCCGCTTCCCATCACGTAGGTGCCGGGAACCACATAACCGCCCGCCCCTCCTGCGCTGGCCACACCCCCAGCCCCTCCCCCAGCCACAACGCCGGTTCCAGCCCCGCCTCCCCCCCCACCTGAAGAAGATGCTCCTGATACCACCGTCACCCCAGTACCACCCCCTGAGAATCCTGTCGTCACGGAAACCGGCTGCGAAGTCACAGGGGTGGAGACTTGTGACCCGGATGTGGGTGGATCATCATAGTACGGGCCAGAGGGCGTGGCCTGGCCGTAGAGGGAGGACTCTGTGAAGGGGTACGTGCTGGAACGACTGAGACAAAGAACCATATAGAGACAGAAGGAGACAATTTATCAGGTGTCTGATTGGTCAGTTGGAAGATTAAAGAAAAAGTAACACAAGTGTGTGTCTCACATGGATGTGTTGTTGTAGTTGCTGTCTCCATCCCCATACTGAACCTGGCTGGAGTAGACATGCCCTACTTGAGAGATCTACACACACACACACACACACACACACACAGGACAGTTAATCAATCGCTGAAACACATCTTACCAGATATTTAAATATTTTCCCTTTCTGTGTTTTCTGTATCACTGATGAACATCATCATGACTCACTGAAAGTGAATCATTTAAATGAATCAGTTTTGATTTGTTTGATTCACTGCTCAGAGGAGTGTCGAGAAATATGGTGACGATCACACAGCTGAGTACGACTATACTTATTTTGGTGTGTAAATGAAAACCAAACAAACAAACGAACATGATTTATTTGTCAGTGATTCAATTAAACTGATTCACTTAAAGGATTTGCTCAAATAGAACAGACACTAGACACATACATGCTGTATGGGGGTTTTGCGTGATACAGCCATATGAGCCATCACGTGCTGACTTCTTTCGATCTTACATTTCTTACTGGTGCTCCAGATAGGGCAAGTTAGGCCAAATATCAAATGGCTTCCTATTCACAATACGTTAACCTTACTAATATAACTGTATGCGATTACTGAAGTACGAATGCTGTGTGGTTTATGTTTATGCGATATAAACACATAGTGTAGCTCTACCGCTCATGTTCATTCTGTAATAATAAAATAATTAAAACACGCAAGCTGACCTCAGGAGTAATGTGCAGGTTGCCGACTCCGTGCTGGCCGCTCTTGGCTGTGGTCTGCACTACTGACCTCTGCTGGTGGGAAACAGGAAGGACACGTTCAGAGCTCTGAAAGCAACAGGATGATCCGCTAAGAATGAAGTCAGGTGTGTGCGTTTTACCTGTGCAGTCTGCACCACGTGTGTCGGCACACCCGTCTGGACGGTGGGAGGTGGACTGGAATCCGACACCGAATCGTTCGAATGGATAGAGCCTTCTACAAATACAGAGAGGCAGAAAGGGAGCTTCGTGAAGACACAGCGATTAGAAATATATGGTGCCAGAAAACATGCAGCATCACTCATGGATTCAAGGAGTGAACTGACACAAATAAACTCTATATACAGTTCTGTGCAAAGGTCTTAGACACATGCAAAGAAATGCTGTAGAGCAAAGATGCTTTCAAAAATAATGAAATTAAATGTTTCTACATTAAAAAAATACTATAAAGAGAAGAAACAGTAATAAATGAAATAAAGTCAGTATTTGGTGTGATGATCCTTCGCTTAAAAAAAAAAAAAAAAAAACAGTATCTGAGGTGCAGTGTGTGCAGTTTTATAAGGAAATGAGCTGGAAGTGTTACTGAGCATCTTGCAGAAGCAGCCGCAGTTCTTCTGGAGACTTTGACTGTCGACTCGCTTCTTATTTCTGCAGCGAAACCCAGCAGCCTTCATTATGTTTTTATCTGAAAAGTGACTCTTGCATAATCTGCTGCTTTCTTTACTGACATACAAACATTTTCTGTAACGTTTAATTTGTGCTGGAAAACTAATGTTTGGAATCTAAAATGTTTTTGTACTGAATCAGTAATGTAGAAGCCATAAAATTGCACACACACACACACACACAGTACTGTGTAAAAGTCTTAGGCACCCTATTTTTTTTAATACAAACTTTGTTATAGATTTTTATTTTATGACTTCTACATTATTGATTCAGTACAAAAACATTTTAGATTCTGTGGCTGTGGCTGCTTCTGCAAGATGCTCAGTAACACTTACAGCTCATTTCCTTATAAAACTGCACACACTGCACCTGAGACTACTGTTTAATTTTTTTTTTAAGCAAAGGGCCATCACACCAAATACTGACTTTGTTTCTTTTATTACTGTTTCCTGCTCTTTATAGTATTTTTTAACATAGAGACATTAGATATATAAAAGATATACATATAGATATACATATATACATATAACATGGAAAAGGTTTGTACTAAGAAAAAAAAAAATAGGGTGCCTAAGACTTTTGCACAGTACTGTATACACACACACACACACACACACACACACACACACACAGGGAGACAAAAGTGAAATTCTACCATCCTGCATCCTTCCTTCGTCTTCGGGACAACCAGTGAGGCAAGAGTTACAAATATTTCTATTCTTAGAGGACTACTCATGTATTTATCCGTTACTCCTCGTTATCTTTTGCTACTTGATCATTAACTTTTTTCTTTTAATTAATCTTGTTATATTACCCTCTAATCTGACATTTGTGCCTTTTAATAAAGCATTGCAGAACACAAATACTGTATGTGTATGTGTATGTGTGTGTGGGTGTGTGTGTGTGTGTGTGTGTGTGTGTGTGTGTGTGTGAGACGAATGAGGAACTGAGAAACAGATAAGACAGAGACGCCAACACACAGGAAAACATGCAACAAAAGCCCTGATGCAAAAAACATTCCTCTCTGTTCACTTTCCCTCTCATGAAACACAAACTCCACATTCCTTTCCATTCAACCTTTCATTCATCATTAATCCATTTTTTATTATTAAGTAGAGAAACCCATTCTGAGATTTCCTGCATAGATAATAAAAAGGTCATGCAGCTAAACACGAGATGACATTATGATAAATAACAGAATGCTGTGAATATACATAAAACGTACGCAATATAAACAAAATAAAGCTGGAAGTGATTCATATAACCCAATCCACTGACGAGGGAATACGTTTATCTGAACATACTATAAAAAAAAAGAAAAAAAAACACTGCTCCTGTCTAAACTAATGTGTTAAGAGTGAATTAAGAAAAAAAAAGTACTCTGTTTAACGGTAATGAATCCTATATTTCATTCCACTGACGAGTGACAAAAAAACAACAAAAGCCCAATTTCCCGAGTTAGCTACAGAGAACCTGTAACATCATCATACGCATCCTTCCTGCAATTCAATAACCAAGATAAAGACGCTTCCTCGTTTATAGCCTTAGATACGAAAAACAAAAAGGGGTGTACTTACTTGCCTAAGGATGGTTAGTGAAGGCCAAACCACATCCACCAAATCCGTTTCGGTTTTTTCTTTTTTAATTTTTGATACATTACTAACGTCAGAGCTTTAAGTATCTGTTAAAATGAGATACCTCACCTTATTAGACTTTATTAAAAGCATGCTTATGTCACGGTGAGGAGGCTTCCTAGTGTACGATGGAATTGAACTGATACTAATTAAAACAAGGAAAAAAAAAGGAGAAAATGGTCATGGCTGGTTTAAAAGAAAAAAATCTTTGGACAAAAGTGGAAAAATACGTTCACTCCGATCTACATTATTACACCGATACGTTATCTGACAAGATCAGTCCGATATCGACACTGTGTACCCGCTCGGCGCGTCCCGACTCATAATATTCCCATCGTGTAGATCCAGATTCCATCCAGATACTGTAGCACTTCACTTTATGTCAGAGAAACACAGGAAAGAACAAGTCAACGTCTCTAATGTCTCCATCAAAGCTCACTTTTTTTTCATTGTTTTAAGCTAGAGGTCTGAAAATCGCCTAATGCTTTTAATTTCCATGTTTTTATAAGGTGTTGTGCCAATGACCCATTGTATACCTTTATTCTCTTTCATCTAATGACATATCTAAGAAGCTAATAACGATCCTAACTAAGATAAGAACGTGATTCATAAAAATAAATAAGTAAATAAAACTGCTACTCCACATCGTATGCATTTACAGAGTATATAGAAATTAGAAATCGGTGAATTGGATTCGGAAAATACTCTATGTTAACTCTGATGTGATTCTGATCCAGTGTTTTAGGCCAGAGTTTTAGTAACGGATTGGTGCGTCTCTGTCCATCACATCTATAATATTCCCATGAATCAAATACTGCATAATCATTCTTTTCACAGATTACCAATAATAAAGCATCTGATACAACACTTTTTTTTTAACAAGGTGTTGCTGTAATGATGCTGTTTTTTTTCTCTTCCTCTTCAATGACGTGTCTAAGATGCACAATGATTCCCAGATAGTTACAAATATATATATACACATAAAATGGTGGAAAATGTCAACTCTGACGCCATACTGATCCGGCGTTTCAGGTCAGAGTTTGAGTATCAGATTGGTGCATCCCTACCTACCATTTCCCCTAATGTACGCTTCCAGGTTCCTCACAGTACACTACCTCGAAAATGTCCGTGCAGCTGCTCTAGTACACGACCTTATAACGCCGAGGAAAAGAGGGCTGCTGTAATGACGGCTTGGTTGCAGTTGTTTTCATTCAGATTTAAAAGAGTGTGTAACAATTCTTACATACGTGACTTGTGAGATGCAACATCACACACTTTCACAGCATGTTAAAAAAAAAAAAAAAAAAAAACAGATTAGTGGATCTAAAAAAGTCACCTCTGAGACAGAACTTCCAGTCTATAGAGGTCTGATATTAATAATCTGTATCAGTAATAATCTGCACTTCTCCTCACAATCCCCTCATAATCTCCTCTTAATCTAAGAACAGATAAAGTTAAAGGTGAACCCCGCGTTTCTTGTTACTCACGGTACGCCGTATCGAAGCTGTACATGCAGCTACTGTAGAACATGACTTTAGAAAAGAGAGAGAGAGAGAGACTGAAGAGGAAAACAAGCGAGCATCTCTCGGTCTCTTTCTCCTCTTATACGGCGCAGGACGAGGCCAGCCTTGAGCAGCTAATCTCCACAGACGGCAGGACACTCTCATGTTCTAGTAAACACGGCACTCGGATGGAGAGAGGCAGAGATGGACAGAGAGATAGAACGAGTCTGAACGAAAAGGACAGAGCGATGTATAGACACAGAGAATGAGAGGGAATGGAAGATAAAATCCGCTGATCCACTTTAGTTTTGCTAGTTCATGTGCTACCTGTTGGGTTATTTTTCCTGATACTTAACATTCACTCTCTGGTATTAGCATCCTCATGTGCTTCTGGTATGTTCTTCAAATCAATATATAGCTCAAGGTACGAGAGAAATGTTTATAATTACGATGTGAATGACAGCACGTCACTTTTACTTCAAGCTCAACTGCTTTTAGGGTTTAGGAGCCATTTTAGTATTTACAGACAAGTGAGTTCAGCTAAGAGCGACTAATCTGTTACAATAAACCTGCTCAAGTTGCACAATTCATCAGTATTAATCACGTAAAGGTATAGTCAGGTAAAGTATACATACTTTAATAAAGTGTAAATTAAAATATAGTAAAATCAGCTGAAGCTAGAAAGCCTGAATGCTAATGCGTGAGTCAGAGTTTGCTGATTTACCAGGTAACACTTCCTGCTGTATGTCGCTGTTTTTTTTTCTCCCTTCCAGTCAGAGTGTATTTGATAAAAGCTGCTGGAATGTGAGGAGAAATTTCTCACTAATAAGAATTCTTGTATTGAAACAGAAGATGATTTGGCCTGCAGCGTATTCTTGACGACATCATCACCGTACAAACACGGGCCGAGGAAAAAGTAAGCAAAAGTGTCATTTTTAGTACACACTCCAAAGAAAAAGTCATCTTAGCAAGTGAAAATATCTTGAATATAGCTTAATTTAGCTAGAACTTCCTATTACAAGTTCACAGTAAACTAAAAATGTAAACTAATTATATAATAACATATTTCTAGACACTTTTACTCATTTCAAGCTTAAAATTTTATTTCTTATTCTACTGGCAGATTTTTTTGCTTCTGTCTAGAAATAAATGCTAAAAACTAGCAAAATTATCCAACAGAATAAAAAGATTTCAAGCTTAAAATGAGTTTAAAAAAAAGGCTAAAAATAATCCTGTAATTATTTTATTGTAATCGTATAAACTATGATATATTTTGACTATGTTTGTGATTTTCCACTTGCTGTGATCTTATTTATTTATTTATTTATTTATTTTTGGCATTGTAACACCAGTTAAGTCTGGACTTACATCATTTCCCGCCTGAATGTATGGTTTCATCCGGAAAGATGTGACAGGATGGAGAGAAAAATGTGTTATGATTTCCATTACACATCGGCTTTAAGGGCAGGACCTGATTTCCTGATTTGAGGGGCAGTGAAGTGGGACCTTGCTCGCTAAGCTAACTGGAGCTGTTTTCTCTTAAAATCATAAAATAAAGAACAAGCTAAATGTAACGTCTTTAAAAAAAATCTAGTTTTGGACTTCTGACAGCTCTGAGTTCATGACATGTGACACGCTGTTTTTGTTGTTACTCAGCAGTCGGTTAAAGTGTAATTACAGCGTAATTTCAGCCTTACAGTGTATTTTTGTAGTAATATATCAACACTTCTGAGGTAAATGTTGATATTCTTGATAAGTCTGTGTCATTTCCACTGTCACAGCTCCTTTCCGCAGTCCATACACCAGACTTGCTAGCTAACTAACTCAGTTTCCCCTCAGTCATTAGGCTGCATACGCTGGCTGTATGTTTTCCAGTTGCTTAGCAACAGCGTTGTCATGAACTACTGTTTTTTTTTCTTTCCCCTAACTCTTTCAGATATTAGTTGCTAGAACCACTCTAACAAACGTTACTTTGACTAAACATCTGGGATTCTTCTGTTTCCTTAGCGTCTCAGCGTGAAGCCGGTGATGATGTAGCACAAAGACGTGATTTTAAAAGTGGGCAGTGGATTATTATGGGCTGTATAACGGGCGGCGCAAGGATCTGGAGTAACGTGGAATTGTGGGACACTTCCTGCAGCTCTTTGCTAATAGAAGTAGCCACAAATAAACCAGCAGCATTGCAACACTTTCTCACACACACACACACACACACACACACACACACACACACACACACACACAGAGTGACACACATCTTCCAAAATTCCCAAAAGCAGAAGTTACAGCGAGGATCTTGCTGCTCGAAATGAAGGAAGCTCAGAAAGGAAATGGAGAAAACATGCAGAGTGTGCAGTGTGTGTATCGGAAACTAGTGTGTGTGTGGGTGTGTGTGTGTGTGTGTGAGAGAGAGAGAGAGATACTACTACTACTACTACTACTACTACAACTACATCTCACCTGAAACGGTCACCACTATGTACTGTGGTGTGTTTTGCCCGTTGCTGGACCCGGAGGCGGAGCTCTGAATCTCGGACACGGCGTACTGCGCCGCCGCCGCTGTAACCTGAGTGGGCGTGGCCAGAACGGCCTTCTTGAGGATCGCCGGAGGTGTGGTCTGTGTTATTCTAGAGGAAAGGCCTGCCTGTGAAGGGGAGGAGCTGGACGAGCTCTGCATGTCTGGGAGGAACGTGGGCGTGACGGTGGGACTGGCTTTTTGCTGGCCGCTTTTCGGCGTGGTCACGCTGCCGCCTTGAGGCTGGGAGGGCTGGAGCTCCTCTGTGTAGCCTGGAGTCGCCATTACGAGCACAGCCGAAACCCTGCGTTACTGAGAAACATAGGAATAGGATCACTAAGATTAATAATAATAATAGTAATAATAATAATAAAATACCAATGCAGAACATCAGGGTGAGCCCGTGACACAGTCAGGCGTTTATATTAAATGAATTAGTTGCATTAATTCGAATTGTGCAGCATTTACAATTACAAAAAGAGAGTCTAACTCTTTAATTACAAAAAAAGTGTTTATATATCCGATGTTTTTTTAGGCTTTTGTGGCTTTGAGATGAAAATCATGCAGAGGAAATACTGCAGCTTAATCCAGGTCACCTGTTTACCTTTGCTTCTCATTCTCAACAAACACACACATAAAGCAGGCAGTGAGAGTGATTTCACACAAATGTGTGTGTGTGTGTGTGTGTGTGGGAGAGAGAGAGAGAGAGAGAGAGAGAGAGAGAAACAGTACACACTGCAGCAGAACCAGACATGTGGCTCCTTTACTGAACATAAAGGAAGTTACTTCCTGTTTGAGGGCCGCTGTATTAACCCCATGTGTGTGTGTGTGTGTGTGTGTGTGTGTAGATAAGAGGAAACGACAGAGAAACTGACAATAGTGAAGTGATGCCAAAGTGTTTTTTTTTTTGGTTTTTTTTGGGATCACCGAGCAGGACTGCATGATAATGTACTTTAATATTTTTTAAATCTGGATCTTTATTCACAGCTTTAACATTTTTAACACGAGTTAAAATGCTAAAGTCACTAAAAACAGGATCTCACGTTAGACAATAACTTAATCTAAACTCAGTGAAATACATATACACTGTATGCGCTTGTTGAATTCTCGATTCTGATTGGTCAGAAGGTGTTGATGCACAGCTACGACGTATTGGACGCATATGTACGAGACAGCTCTTATATATTAGCGTTTCTATAGCAACACCTTGCACAAGCATAAACATAATTGAAACCTAAAAATAAACATGTTTTTTAAAAAAATACAAATTATTGCTCTGGTGAAGCTTTCTATAACGAGACTTTTATAGATTTAGACTTTTTTAAATTATGGCACAAGGTTTGGGTCAGTGCTTTGAATTAAAACTATTCAAAACCTTTAAGTTTTCCGCGACGGTAAAGTCTTCAGGACAGAGGAGTTTTTACGCTTTTTGAGATTCATCAGTAACAGGACAAGCTGTGTTTATTAATTTCTGGAGAGGGTGATGAAGGAAAGACTGTTTAGAGCCGCTATAACTTGTTTCACGGATGTTCTACAACACTAAATGTAACTATAAACGGATAAAAAGCATGGTTCTTTAAATAATAAGAAGAATAAATAACCTGTTGGCATTTTCCTGTGATGTAAGAGGAATAAAACACTTCAGGACGTGTCGCTATAGGGAAATAATCAACTTCTGGACGGTCACAGTAACTCCGCTTCATCGCGCCACCCTGTCGCTGATTATTTTCCAAAAACAGCACACTCCCAAGTGTTTTATTCCGTAGTTAATTTGGAGTCCAATCCATAACGCATAATTCGTCTGTATTAAACACAACAAGGAGCTGATAACTGTCATAATTACAGACTTGTCTTTAATTGGTTGTCACGGGTCAGGTGCAGAACCTGTTCAAAAAAAGCAAACGCTTATGGTATCCCACACACACACACACACACACACACACACACACGAACACACACAGAGAAAACTAGTGGATAAGCAGGAGAAAGGATTGAAGACTCTTTATATCTGGAGCTTGCAGAACTGGTTTCACAATGTGCCCCCTTTCTACGTTAAATCAGCTGCAAATAGACGGCGTTTACGTGCCTGGTCTTGTGATGGAATTCTTGTGACTAAACACGTCAAATCTGATCTGTTCCCCCCCCCCCCACACACACACACACACACACACACACACACACACACGAAACGGTTCAATTTCACCAAATCCCCCTGCACTAGAAACACGATGATCAAACTTCTGGAGTCTCGCTCTGATTGTATTATTATTATTCAGGAGTTTGGGCTGAAACTATTTTCTCAAAAAATATTTCTTAAAAACACTTTCGTACAAATCGGATTCAGGGAGATTTACGAAAAAAACTTCGTTAGTGAGCTTCGGAAATACATAAGCGTCACAGGTTCGGATCAGTCGCGTCCAAGATTAGAGAAACCAGTGTGCTTAGCGAGAGAGCTGTTTTGCTGTTTTTAAATAAAGAACAACATGATGCAATCTGTAACTCTGATAGTGAAATCTCACTCGTATCGACCTGTGGCTGATGCGAACTAGTTATAAATGGTTACGTTAGACTTCTGGGGTGGTGGAAGGACATCGAGGTGCTTCCACATCTGATACTGGTGTAAGGAATGAGTGATCCCGAGCCATTTAAAGGAGTTTCCTGGGATTTAAAAACCAAACAATTCATTATTTTCCCATATCAATTATTTTTTCAATATTTTAAGGCTTATGTTTATCATTAAAGTAAGCGACAGAGTAAGCTGAGGCATGTATTAATTAGTGCTGGCTTAAATACTTAATTAAAATACACGCAAATTAATGTTTATTCATTCCATAACTAAAAAAATAAAACTGCATAAAATTGCTTAAATGTAATTACAGCAGATAATGTTGATAATTTGACATACTAATGTTAATTAAGGTATTAAGTTATATTCGTTATCGATGAATTAGTTTAATCATGGAGGGAATGAAGGTTAGTTAATGCAGGTGTCTGCTGTTGTAAAACATCCTCAAAAAAATCCCCCAGCCGATTTTCTCCCTAATTTAGTCTTAGCCGATTCCCACAAATCAGTCAGCTCTCCTTTATCGCACAACAGCTACCGACGTGAGATGATGAAGGCTGCCACGTGTTTCCCTCTGAGACACGTGAAGCCAGTCAAAGACATCTTTTCGAACTGCTGCTCATGCTGCGTCACGGGGCGACGTAACACCCTCAGAGGAAAGCGCTATCTGCCCCCTTTCTCATACCTTGAGCTCACAGACTGCTGTGATTGGCTAGCGTTGCTGTGATTGACAGGGGGGAGAGCGTACGCTCCGCCCACATGCCTGACAGCACGGCCAATTTTGCTCTTTGTGGCAGTTTTGCCAAGTTATTATTTTTTAAATTACTTTATAATTATTATGTAGAGTTTATAATTACTGAAGTAATGCTGTTAAACAAACAAAAATGGGTGTTTTTTAGGCAACCAGAGGAAGTCCAGTAGTGTTCAAGCAGGTAAAATATTAAATTTTAAATTAATTAGTTTATCTGTTAAAATATTGCTCTAAATATATACGCATATTTTTTACGATAATAAATATTATTTTAATATTTTCATATATTTCCGTGCTGCTTTTCAAGGTTATTTCCGCGCAGAACTCTTTGCCAGAATGCTGATTGGCTGTGAGACACGTCAATCACGCACAGTTCACCTTGCGACCACGCCCACTCGATAAGCCACGCCCACCTCGCCCCACTCCCTCTGTGTTTTCGACGACTTTCACAGTCGAGTGCCAAAACTTTTTCTTTCAACGACTTCACACAAAACACGGAAGGGAAAACAAAAGCCGCGCATGACACTCAGAGAAAGCTATTAGAAAACACGTAATAATAATAATAATAATAATAATAATAATAATGGTGATAATAATAAAGTGAACAGAGTTGAGCCACAAGTCGCCATTTGGCAGGACGCTCTAAAGCCTGAGCTCAGTCTTCCCCTTTAAGCACTCGAGACAGTTTGGACGGTAAGGTTTAGAGGTTTTTTTTAGCCGGCCAAAAACAGCCAACAAGTAAAAGTACAACACTCTCGTGTTACCACACCCGCCATTTTGTGGCACTATCGCGGATCTGACATCGTCATAACGACCGTCAGCCTTCAGAAAGCTGCGAGGATCCGGTTACCTCCGCCTAGCTCGCGCTTTAAAGCGCTCAAACACAACCTCACACACACACTCACACACACACACACACTCACACACACACTCACAGTGGAGTTTCAAAAAAAATCTACAGAAAATAAAACCATCATATTCACCTTGTAGTCCGTGCTGGTTGTTTGCTGAGGTTTTTTTTTTTAATTCCTTAATAGTTTAGATTGTTGTTGTTGTTATTGTTGTTGTTGTTGATTCCCGTTGCTTGGTTCTTGTCGCCAGGACTACCGTGACTATGGCGCCTCGTCCTCACCGGGGCAACTGTTGCTACCCACCCGTCCAAGTCCCGCCCTCATCTTAGCTGTGATTGGTGCGGTGCTCAAAAGGCGCTCGCGCTTGCTTTTGTTTTATTGGCTGAGTTCTGTGTCCTTTTCAGAGCTGTCATTTCATTCGCGGATGGCGCCTGTCAATCAAACTGGGGTCGTTACGTAAAATAAAAAGCTCCCCTCCTTTTTTTTTTTTTTTCTCTTGACGTTCAGTCAGTCAATCAAAACTGATCACCTTAACCATGACTATGATTGCCCTAAAAACATGATAATTGTGCAAGACAAAAGTTTAGAAATGTTATGTGGGGAGTTTTGGAGATGAAAAAGAATAAGCACACACTTTTAGAGGCTGTACTTGAAACTTTTGTTGTTGTTGTTGTAGTTACATGAATATGGATGAGCTGACTGGAACTAGACAGCAATTCCACACCCTGACCTGGCTCTGTGGCATTTTAATTAAACTCTTCCCAAATGCATTGTGCTGTAAATCAATAAGATAACGGCGAGAAAATAATCTGGGGCCGCACATTGCCTCTGAATCTCTATGAATGCCAAATTGCTGAGTGAATTTCACAGATGAGTGGTTCGGCGGGATTGCTGATAGGCAGGTACAGGCTTCTGATTAGCAAGTGACGACAAAACAACCACACGCATACACCTCGGCCTGTTTCCTCTTACGCAGCAGCCTCTTATCTTTGAACTAAAATGTCAAAGCAAGTTACTGAACCCCAGGTTGAAATATTGCACCTGTGACGTCTCATAGCCCTATTTCTGCAGATTATGTCTCACAAATGTAACTTTATGTCCCAAACCCCAGACAGTGTTTTATAATGGCTATGATGTACTACACACACGCTATCCAATCTTCTGTGCCTGTTTTATATCACAGTTGTTGCTGCAGCCTATCAAAGGTCATGGTTTATGACACTACAGGTGCACCGGGATACACAGAATGACATTTATTTTAAAGTATTTTCTAACGAAATCTCACTTTCTCCCTCAAAACACTTTATAAATTATTTTAATTGGCGTTGGATGATGAAGCAGTCTCCCTCTTGGAGTAACCTAAACTAGTCATGTTTTAGATCAGGTTTGGTTTAGGGATTTTGCTGACTCCACTGAGAGGTTTGTGATGGTAATAAAAATCACAGAGATATTTAGTTTTTGTGGAATAGGGTTTCACTTTTTTGTAAACATGATGTGCATTCACTTTAGCGTAACCAAAATGGCTCAAAAATATGTCGATATTTTATACTGCTGAAGAAAATATGGAGGACGTGCTAATAACCAGGTCTAAGGCTTTATTAGCAAGCATAGCAGTAATCAACAGTCATGAATAACACTATACCCCCTAAAAGGAACAGTTCAGTGAAAAACCAAATGTACACAATTGTTCACAAAATGTAGTCGATCAGTCGAGGCGTGTTAGCTGTTTGACGCTTGCTTCTTTAGTTTTGTACTAGAGCTATGAGCCTAATGTAGCTAGCAAGTAGTGAAAGTCTGCCTCACCCAAAACCTTTTCAATCAATATTCATCAAATAATTTACTTTATATATGTTAGTATATGTTCATAGAATTTAATACTTTATAGTAATAGTGATCAGAGTAATAATAATAATAATAATAATAATAATAATAAAAGCTTCTTTTATATAGCACCTTTAAAACAGCCTCTCAAGGTGCTTTACGTAGGAAAGGAAAATAGAAACAGAAGTACATAGCATAAAACAAAGTATATGAGCATGCATCAAAAAGAGTTAATAAAATACAATTCAAAATAATAACACAGTGTGTGTGTGTGTGTGTGTGTGTGTGTGGTCCCCCTATTGGTGTCTGTATGTGTGTTATCTTAAAAGGTCAGAAACGATAAGATTAGGCCATTTCCTCTGACCTAACCTTGAAGGCCGGGTTCTAATTAATTAAAGCAGTTCCAGGCCAGCTCTTTGTCCCCCTAAAGGTCTCTGTCGCTATCTGTCTGACTGAGGGGAGGAATAGGTCATACCGGAGAGCTGAGGAACTATAAAAGCGCTCTGAGGATGCTGAGAAACCCAGTGAGGGACCTGCCACAATTTGTCCATCAGTCTCATCTTTGCTCATCATTCTATCCAGTCCTTACATTCAGTTCTTGCCGTTTTTGCCGTCATGTATAAAGAGATCGTGCTGACTCTGAGCCTGCTGGTGGCGCTGGCGTGCCGAGCCCAGGCCAACGAGGGTCACCCCATCTATGGCGTGAAGCTGTGCGGGAGGGAATTCATCCGTGCCGTCATCTTCACCTGTGGAGGCTCGCGCTGGAGAAGATCCGTGGGGATGCCAGGTGAAACTGGTGCGTATTTCATGTTCATCTCAAATCTTTCTGACAAATTAATTACACTACATTTGGCTTTCATTCAAAGCAATGTACAACTAAGAAGACAGAGACAATCTCTCTGCTAAAATGGGTCTAATTTTATAAAAATGTTATACTTGGAACCTTTTGTAAAACTGACACTTTAATTGTAGGATTCTATAAGAGTTCTTCCAGAGGAACAAACAGGAGACCCCTTTAGGGTAATAGATTCGTTCGACTTAACTCAGAAGTGGGAAATCAGAACTTGGAATTATGTCATTTTTTTTTACCTCTGTATCTTCAAGCTACAAAGTGGGAAAAACATGGACGCCTGCATGTTCGTCTTTTGCTAGCAACAATATCTGATATGTTTTCTCCGATGTCCAATAAACCATTTTTACTGGTATTGGCTCGATACTGATACTGGGTATCGGATCAGTGCTAGCGCTCCTTTTTTTTTTTTCTACTGCTGATACTGTGAGTGGCCATGCTGGACTGTTTGTCACTTACTGAACTCAGGGTTGCGGAGACTTTCCTGATTTTCAGAATAGGAATTCTGAGTTGAGGGGGTGTTTTCTTTGTTTTTCCTGAAAGCTTGGAAATTCCCAGTTACAAGTTTTAGACAAATGCAGCATAAGAACAATTACAATTCCATTGAAAGCGAGTTCACGTGAAGCTGCTGATTGGTCAGCTGCCGTAATGCCCCTCACGATGTCATCAACTGGCAGCTGAAATTCCAATTCAGGAAAGTTCTGCCAACATATTTCAATGGAAAAAAAAATTTGGGCTGCATTAATTGCAGAAAATTGAGAAATAATAATGAAAAAATACACAATGATAACAATATTGTAATAACAATAATTACATAGGTTCTATCTGTTGTTGTTGTTCTTCTTCTGGCTGCTCGTGTTAGGGGTCACCACAGCGGATCATTGGTCCGCATATTTGAATCGGCACAGTTTTAATGCAGGATCCCGCTCCTGATGCAACCCTCCCCCGGTTGGGAGTGCATTGTCGTGTGCGACCCCAATGGCTGGGGTTGGTTCCTGGCCGAGAATCGAACCCGGGCCGGGGCAGAGAGGGAGTGCTATGGCCTAAGCCCTAGTCCTCCAGGGACCAAATAGGTTCTATCTGTACTGTTGGAAAAAAGGTTCCATCTAACACCGTAAAACGTTGTTTAGTTTGTCTCCAACAGCACAGGGCTTTCTTTTCAGAGAGCAGAACCACTTTCGAGAACTAAGAACCCTTAACTACACTAAAACCCTTGAGGAACCCTTGTGTATGAGAGTGTAGCACCCCAAGGTATTCCTCAGTTTGTTCCTCTGGGAGAACCCTGACTTGTCCTAAAACAACTGTTTGCTCATTCTGAAAAGGGTCTATGTACAATCTCAAGGCTCCTTTAGTATAGTTAAGGGTTCTTAGTTCTTGAAAATGGTTCTGCTCTCTATGCTGTAGTTTGTTTTTTTTTTTTAAAAAAAAAATTTCTAGGCCTGTAAAAATGGTTTTAAAAAAACCTTTAGAAATACTCTGTTGCAGTGGATCTTGCTAGTTCCTTCTCTTCAGATTTCTGTTTCCTTTTATCTGGCCCAGGAATGAACACCGAGCCACACCAGAGCTGCTTAACCCCACTGCTTTTCCTCTAACAAGACAACTCGTGAGGCATTAATAATCTGAATAGATGGGAACCGGTCAGTTTGGGGCAATGGAGAGATGTGTCAATGTTCTTGATGCAGTTGCAATTGATTGTGAAAGGTAGCAGAGGTGGCAAAATTACACACTGCTCCTTTAACTAAAATAATATTTATTTTGCGATTTATGACAGTAAATGTGTCATAACCGTTGTTAAAATAAGTGAATACCCCAAGAATGGTAAGAAAATGATCTTTACTAAAAAGAAAAAAAGGAAACCTGCAGAAAGTGCCCAAGCTGCAGTCAGAAGAAATAAATGTAAATTATGTAATAAAAATAATATTACTATAATGTAGTAATAAAGTGTGTAATTCATTATATTATTATTTTATTTTTACTACTTTTATTTTAATAACTGAGCTGTTTATTCAGTCGGCTTCTTGTGTTGTATGTTGTATTGTGTTCCTGCGATCACACAGAAGAGCTAACACAGCATCTCTCCTGCTAAAATAAAATTCTCCATTCCTCTCTGTCTCCTCTCAGGTGATTTAGCCAGCGACTTTTTCTCCACTCATGATGATGAGGCCTCAGACAGCTGGAGCTCCCAACTCATCCCCCATCTTTCTTACAAAGCTCAGGCTGACCCGGAGGTGGACGGCTTGGCCAGTGAGGGTCCAGACAGCTTAGCGTTCATCCGCCCGGCACGCTCACTCATCTCAGATGAGGTCCTCGAGGCTCTGCGCACCTCCGACAGGAAAGGCAGGGACGTGGTGGTGGGTCTGTCCAACGCCTGCTGCAAGTGGGGCTGCAGCAAGAGCGAGATCAGCTCCCTGTGCTAAAACAGACTCTTCCCTTCCAGCTCCATTCGTCCATGTGTGTCCATCTCAGACTGTAGTGTTGATGTCTTTAATGTTTGCTGTTGGGAGGGATGGTGTGTTAGGTGGCCTAATTTGAATACAGCAGCTGGGGTGTAATGTATTAAAATTTATGCAAGTGTGGTGCATCTCTGAAAGAAAACGTTTCTCTGTGTCTTACACTCTGCCCTGCCCTGATTTTCCCAAATAAATAAAGTTTTGTTTTGCAATACATTTTATTGCCATGTGATTTTTAGCATTGCAGGAGCATCTGAGGATAAGTGTGGCCTTATTTCAGTGACACAGTTGGAAAGACACTTTGTCTGAGCTTTCTCAGTTTGCTGTCTTCATTTGATTCTGAGCACTACAAGATAGTGATTAGTTTTCTCTTACGCTTTATGGTCCATGGATGATCCAACCTTCAGAAAGAACTTTGCCCATGATCAGATGGCAACGCCTATATGACCTACCAGGCTGAATGCCAGACTACAACTTTAAAGAAACAGTTTAACCAAAAATGAAATGCACACAATTTACCCTCTTATCTTAAACATAGCCAGTCAGCCAAGGCATGTTTGAAATTGACTTTTTTAAATTTTGTACTGGAGCCACAAGGCAACAAGCACTAATTTATCTTCAAGTACCTGGAGAAGACCCATGTGGACACAGGGAGAAAGTGTTGCCAATTTAGTGACTTGTCACTAGATATGGCAACTATTTAGACCACTTTACTGACTTTATTTAAAAAAAAAAAAAAAGAGCCCAGCGACAAATCTAGCAATTTTTTGAGCAGACATTAATGACTGTTCTGCATGCGAAACGGCTCTCCAGCTGTTTATACGAGTTGAGAGAGTAAGTTCACTCGACTCACCACCAGTGTGTAAAGCCTGACTGAGTTGTGCTTATGTAAGCTGTTGTTCTCGACAACCAATCACTGATCGCCATTGTTCTCAACGACCAATCACTGATCACCTTTGTTCTCAGCAACCAATCACTGATCACCATTGTTCCCAACAACCAATCACTGATCACCTTTGTTCTCAGCAACCAATCACTGATCACCATTGTTCTCAGCAACCAATCACTGATCACCATTGTTCTCAACAACAAATCACTGATCACCATTGTTCCCAACAACCAATCACTGATCACCATTGTTTCCAACGACCAATCACTGATCACCATTGTTCTCAACGACCAATCACTGATCACCTTTGTTCTCAACGACCAATCACTGATCACCTTTGTTCTCAACGACCAATCACTGATCACCTTTGTTCTCTGCAACCAATCACTGATCACCTTTGTTCTCTGCAACCAATCACTGATCACCTTTGTTCTCAACAACAAATCACTGATCACCTTTGTTCTCAACAACCAATCATTGATCACCATTGTTCCCAAAGACCAATCACTGATCACCATTGTTCCCAAAGACCAATCACTGATCACCATTGTTCCCAAAGACCAATCACTGATCACCATTGTTTCCAATGACCAATCACTGATCATTTTTCCCACCTATTATATTCTATTATATTCCATCTGCTTTCACAAAATATTCCTTCTTCACGTTACATGTTTTATATGGAAACCATCATGAACGATCATGACGAAATAGTGAATATGCAAATTAGTCCATGACATCATCTGGTAACTGCTAGCAACTTTCTGAGCATGAAGTAGCTATTAGTAGCTATTTTTAACATTTTAAACAGACAAAACACCTCAAGCCTAGCACATCCCCAGATAGCACCAAACACAAACTAAAATAATTTCCAACTAATATATGTTTTTTTTTTTTTTTTCTTAAATCTCCATTACATCCATTACTTTACATGTAAATACTGTATGGAGCGCCTGTTTCTTTTATTCTAGCAACTCTGTCTCCATCTGCTGGTCTGACTATGAACTGCAGTCTTTTAAACCTTTTTTTTTAATCCTGACTGCAGTAAGTAAAATTAACCATTATAGTTTTTTAGCTATATTTTAGTTATATATTTCGTTAATATATTTAGTTCAATATATATATTTTTTTTAAAACAAGTTTGTAGTCATGGCTAGCTAAATGGTATCCTTGTGATTTCTGTATATTGGTGGGAGACACTGATCGTTACCATGGAAACGAATTCCTTCCTGCTTTTTCTGCCTTCTGTAGCGTTCTCTTTTGGCTGGTTGGTCAGTGCGCATGCGTGAGGTGGCGGCGGCGGTGGTAGGGAGAGGAGTACCGCGCATGCGCAGTACAAGAGTGTATCTTTGACAGCCACTCTGGCATGACCAGACTGTAAACAACACACGCACTGAAGCCGGAACTGCGAATATTAATGAATTAAATGGCCCGGATGGAATTTTGAAGCGGATTAGTTTTGTTATGGAAGCGTTATGCCCAGTAAATGTGAATGAATTCAGCTCCTGGAAGCAGAGTGAAGTGGAAGAAGAGAACCGCAGCCCGGATTGGGCCTGCACCCGGGGACACCTGTGACCAGGAGGCGCTTCATCATCATCATCATCATCATCCTCCTCCTCAAACTCCTCTTCATTCTCATCCTCCTCCGCGTTTCTACCACCTTCTAGTCCTTTTCTCTCCGTTCCTGGTCCTCTATTCAGTGCTCGGGGTGGTGATTTGGCGTCTGTGTGCACTTCTAGCCTGGTTTTTCAAGCCCATCTCTCGCACCATGGCTACCAGAGCGAGGGAAGCGGATGGCAGAGACAGCGATGCCACCGGAGATCTGATCAAAAAGCACCACAAACAGGCGTTTGAGTTCATCTCAGTGGCGCTGCGCATCGACGAGGATGAGAAAGGTAACACTTTCACTTTTAAAGGTGCAGTAGTCATTTGTTTTCGTTTCTTACTTCTACAAATAACCTGGAAGATGTTTAGAACAGGATAAGAAATATTGGTTTGACCCATGACTTCAGGAAAAGTGTAATAAGTGGCTGAGAAAAGACGTTTGGAAAACTGACTTCCGGTCCAGAACACATGCTTGTTTGGGCCTCCTGTCAGTCATTTTATTAACACACTACAGGCCACCGTAGATTCTGGAGCCAGTGGTTTGTGAATGTGGGTGAGAAATAATATTCAAACATCAAACCCACCTTCAGAACTGTTAGAAACCTAATATTGATCAAAATTTGACTTATCTTACCTCATGCACCTTTAATAACATCAATTAAACATGTCTAATCCAGGACACTACCCTTTTTTAAACAAAAAGTGGTCTCACACGTGATATACGTAAGGAATAAAACACTCCGTGTCGTGATGTTATAGGAAACTTACCAACGACAGGATGGTGTGATGAAGTGGAGTTATTGCTACCAGCCTGGAGGTGATTAACTTCCTATAACAGCAGTGTTTTATTCCTCTTATACCACAGCAATTTGCCAAGGATTACAATTTTGTCTCGTCATACTTCTTATCAGTTTGTAGTGGAACGTCCATGAAACGAGTCATTTCCTGTTCTTGCTTATGTTATAGCAGCTATAAACAGCTCATGTTACTGACAAACCTAAAAGCGTAAAATCCTCTGTCTTGAAGATGTCGGAACGTTTAAAGTTACAGCTTTACCTCTACCTGTTACAAAGCGCTGACACTGGAGACTCCTTCCCTAAATGCTAGATAAACAGCTCCTTCACCTTATCAGTGATTATATACAGTACATGTGGAACTACGAGCTTTAGACACATTACTGAAAAACCGATGTGGGTGCTGCGATACCGAACAGGAAGGTCTGTGTCATCTTTTTTCAAAGCCATGTCCACTTTCTGGACTAGCTGTAGACAATTTGCAAACGCTTGTTTGTGTGCCGTTTGCAGTGATGTTGTGTTTATACAGTAACCCTGCATACGCCCTAGAGCGAGTGGCCTAGAATGGAATAATCAGGGTATTGATCGCCCACATGACATCTCGCATAGTATCAGCACTGTGTCTGATCTCCTCTTCTCCCACACCCATGAGGATAAACCAGGTCATATCACTATCACTGCACACATCTGCATGCTTTGAAAGAAAATTTGTGTTGTTTGCAAAGCAGCAGTTAGCGTACTGGATGGTTTAGCCTGTGTTACCCCGAACTACACCTCTGTCTTTATGCCTCTGAGCTGTACACTTTTTTTTAAAGTGTTAATCCAATTCAAAAGCTGAAATCACTTTTTTTTTTTTTCCTCTTCAGTTTTCAGCCCCATTTTCTCCCTAATTTGGTCTTGGCCAATTTCCACCAACCAGCCAGCGCTCCCCTGTCATACGAAAGCTAGGATGAATGCAAACACATGCCTCTTGTAAGACACATGAAGCCAGCCAACCAGATCTTTTTCACAGCGTAGCTCAACATACTCGGAGGAAAGCGCTATCAGCCTTCTTCCACATACATGAGCTCACAGACATCCAATGATTGGCTAGTGTTGCTATGATTGACAGGGGAGAGAGAGGGAGTATACCATCCTCCAACGAAAAGGTGAATACTTTTCTGTTGCACCACTCTGGAGCTTCCTTTCTTTTTTTAAAGCATATCTCTAATTTAGAAGCTGAATTGGTGGTTTGATGATCTAGAATATTTTTGCGTGCGTGATTTGCGTGGATTGCAGCGTGAAGTTTGTCCAAAAAAAAAGCACAAAATAGTACATACTCTGATAACCTGTTGATCCACTAACTCTGCGTTTAACTAGCAAACCGCAAACAGCTCATCTCGCTTGAACTTTCTGTTATGGGCGAGTTTGGCGACTGCTAGGATTGTTGATTGTGGGCGTGGCCTGTCCAGTTTTTTAAAGTGCTGATATGAGATCATAGCAGCCCAAATGTGTACACTCTAGTTACACCCAGGAAGTTTTGAAGTTTTTTTTTTTTTTTTTTTAATATTTGAGCACAAAATGTGGAACTAAATATAAATGCAGTGAGTGTTTCTGTATCTGTATCTGTTCAGTGCTACAAAATTTGCTTATCTGTATACAGATTTAAACCTGATGTTGGCGTGGCCTAAACCGGAAAGTTTTCTTCTTCTTTAAAATAAATAAATAAATAAATATATACCACTGTATCCTTGGAAACGCTGAAAAACACGGCGAAAAAAACAGAGGGTCTGATATTGTAGGGGTACTACTCTAATGATTTGTGTGTGTTTGTGTGTGTGTGTGTGTGCGTGTGTGTGTGTGTGTGTATACGTGTGTGTGCGCGTGTTCTAGGACACAAGGATCAGGCGGTGCAGTGGTACCGTAAGGGCATCGCTGAGCTGGAGAAAGGCATCTGCATTGAGGTCACAGGCACTGGTGAGTCAGCATCCATCACCTCTCTATTAGTCTCCAAAATATCGACATCTAACCTGACTCTGTGTGTGTGTGTGTGTGTGTTCGATGTTCTCTTTAGGGGAGAAAGCAGAACGAGCCAGGCGGCTACAAGCTAAAATGAACAACAACCTAATTATGGCCAAAGAACGTTTGCAACTACTGGGTGAGCACTTCAGTTAGGAGACTGCATTACCCAGAATTCCCTTTAAACCTCCAATCATCAATTTCATGGTGAAGATTTTGCTTCATCAGTGGAGGAATGTATCAGGCTTGTGTTAGTCCTCAGCTGTTTGAGTTGTGTGAGGAAGTTTGGGGTGTGACTCATTCCCGCACTCGTATCTTATTTCCTTAAAGTCACAATACATTGTTGAAATTCATAACAAAGACTTAACCATGGCATTAACTGTAGTGTTATATCCTCTCGTATTCTCACAGAAGTGTGTGTGGTACATTCAGATATCAGAGCAATGATCCAATGTATAAAAATACGCTCAAAGACGCCCAGAACATTTGAGTAATAAATCACTTAATAAGTCAGTTCCAGTAAAAATTGACCCTCATTAAAATCCAGATTGTGTTCATATGTAAACTAGAAACGCCCCAATCCTACACGGTCCCTTCTCCTGGTAAACCAGTGTAGCGAGGCCTCATTTGCATATCAGAACCTGATAGGCTCTTACAGTTTATGATGTAACAACATGTTCTCCTGGTACTTAGGCTTTTGAATGTCCGTTAAAATACTTTGGCAATAAAAAGAAATTTGTGGCAACTTTTTAAAATATTATAATATCATATATTTTAAAATATATCATACATTTATATTATACTTATGTTCTATTTAAATTTTAATATTTTATTATTTTATATAATGCGTTTTTATGAAATTTATGGTGACCCTAAACCAACCAACAATCCATCAGAATGTCAGTTTGTCATGGTTGCTGGCTTCGCAGCTCCGAGCTGTGCACATCCACAGGAATGCTGTTGGATAATCTGACATGGAACATATTATTCCCTGATTCGCTTTATTCAGTAGCTCTATTTGGATTTGTTTTTTTTCCTCTCTCATACTTTATTATTTCATACTTCACTCACTCTAAATGTTTCCCTTTTTCTCCCGCCTCTTCCTCTCTTTCTGTTTCTCTCTGACTGTCTCTCTCTGAATCTGACTTTCTCTCTGACTGTTTGTGACTCTGTCTTTCTCTCTGACTCTACCTGATTTACTCTTTCTGACTCTTTGACTTTCTGCCTCTAATTCTCTGACTCTCTCTGTCTGACACTGACTCTTCCGGACTCTCACTTTCTTTTTCTGTCTCTCTTTGTCTGATTGTCTCTTTCTCTCTCTGACTTTGTCTCTCTTTGACTCTCTCTCTCTCTGACTCTTTGACATTTGCCTTTGATTCTCTGACTCTCTCTGTCTGACACTTTGTCTCTCTGACTCTCACTTTCTCTCTCTGACTCTCTCTGTCTCATGCTCTCTCTTTGACTCTCTCTCTCTCTCTGACTCTGACATTTGCCTTTGATTCTCTGACTCTCTCTGTCTGACACTTTGTCTCTCTGACTCTCACTTTCTCTCTCTGACTCTGTCTCTCTCTCTCTCTCTCTCTCTCTCTCTCTCTCTCTGACTCTTTGTGGCTCGCTCTGTTTGTCGGGTTGGTGATGGTTAAGCCGAGCTGAGCTCAGATTCCTCGCACGCTGTAAACACTGACAGCATTAACTCTCCTCTCTCCAACGGCAGCCTCCGCCCAGGTGAGGAAAGGAGAGAAGATAAAATCTACTGGTCCAAAAATAGACTTTAATATCCAGTCAGTTAGTTGATATCGTGAGTTACAGTGAAGCTATAAAATTACTGACAGTTGATGATATTAAAAGATGCTCAGAAAAGAGAGTCATGATGTCGGTTATTGTTTGTATGAGTTGCATGAAATTGTCCACTGTTTTATTGGTGCATTTTTAGCAAAACTACATATGTTTGTTTATCGTGAAGATTCCTTTGGTAGAAATATTGTGAGATGAATTTTTTTGCTTTAAATGTGCATATATAAATTTGATTTAAAAGATATTATAGCATTTTTGTGTATTTAAACATTTGTGTGTGTGTGATGGTTTACAGCCAGCAGTGTTGAACCTAAGAAGACAGACACCTCTTCATCTCTGGTGAAGGTGAAGCCTGCTAGACCTCCCTCCAGCGCCCCCCAGCGCACAAGTGGGTTCACTGCACCAGCTGCAGGCCGAACTGGACCCCAGTCCAACCACAAGGTACTGAGTATGCACGTGTACACACACACACAAACACACACTTGTTAATTAGTCTTTGCTCTGGTGAAAAGCTAAAGGTGTCTATTTTAATATTAAATAGAAAAAATAACTTATGATTTGGTTGTGCCTCTGATTCAATTCACTTAAAACAGTCGTTTGAAGTAAGTGAATCACTCAAGTGGTTACGATGATAGGATTAGGATGACTTTACTATCTATGTAAAGTCATCCTAATATGACACTACTATCTGTAGTGTATATCTAGTGGTAGGATACTGTGTGTGAGTATGTGGGTGTGTGTGCATGTTTGTATGTGTGTGCGCATCAAAGTTAGCTTACTATTATTTTAGCTTTTCTTATTTTACTATGCTTATTTTATTGTCTGGATGAGAAAAATAACTTTCGAATTGTTCACGGATCTGAATTGATTCACCTGAGTCGTTGAAAATAAATGAATCATTTACAAAGTGGTTAGGATTAGAATGACTTTATATCTGTATCTGTAGTACTTCATGTAATATTTTGTGTATTTAGTAATAGGATACGTTGTGTGTGTGCGTACTATGTGTGTGCACATACTGTAGGTTTTAACTTATTGCTTATTTTAGTGCTTAAATGAAAAAAGAATGTTTGTGCCTCTGAATTGATTCATGTAAAAGAATCGTTTGAAATAAATGAAACACTCACAATGCCGTTACGATTAGACTAACTATATATCTGTAGCTCTTCAATTACTATTTAGTAGTTTTAGTAATTGAATGCTCTGTGTGTGTGTGTGTGTGTGTGTGTGTCAGGCTCCAGCAGGTCGGGGAGCTGCCAGAGGGAGCACTAAAGCCAGCGCTGCTCCTTCCACTCCACAGAGGAAGAGAGACATGAAGAACTTTAAGAACGTGGACAGCAAACTGGCCAACCTCATCCTCAATGAGATAGTGGACAGGTGAGAGAGAGAGAGAGAGAAAAGAAAGAAAAGTGAGACGGAGAGAGAGACAAGACAGAGAGCGATAGGACACGCCGCCTCCTGATTGAACTCGTTACTGTATTATAAACTGTACATGAATGCATCATGTGTGCTGTACAGTCCGAGTTACTCTATTATAGTAGCTTGTGTGTGTGTGTGTGTGTGTGTATGTGTATGTGTGTGTGTGTGTGTGTGTGTGTGTGTGTGTGTGTTGCAGTGGCTCGGCGGTGAGGTTCGAGGATGTAGCAGGTCAGGAGTTGGCCAAACAGGCACTGCAGGAGATCGTGATCCTGCCAGCACTGCGGCCTGAGGTACGACACACACACACACACACACACACACACACTGTGTCTCACAACATACACCATGCATTATGTGTTGTTGTTGTTGTTGTAGTTGTTTACAGGGCTGAGAGCTCCAGCGAGAGGACTGCTGCTGTTTGGGCCTCCTGGTAACGGGAAGACCATGCTGGTACGAGACACACTCACTGCTTCACTGCTTCAATACACACTACTCATCCAGACAGTCATCCATTTTTCTGTGTGTGTGTGTGTGTGTGTGTGTGTGTGTGTGTGTTTCTCTCCTCCAGGCAAAAGCTGTTGCCATGGAATCCAACGCTACCTTCTTCAACATCAGTGCTGCCAGTCTGACCTCCAAATACGTCAGTGATTTTTCTTTCTTTCCTTTCTTTCTTTCGTTCATTAAATTCTTTCTTTCTCTCTGCCTTCTTTTCATTTGTTTTTCTGTATTTATTTATTTCTTGCCTTCCTTTTATTTATGTTTGTTTGTTCATACCATTCTCTCTCTCTCTCTCTGTCACTTAATCCTTTCTTTCTTTCTCTCCCCTTCCTTCCCTCCTAGTCATCTCTGTTATTTATAGAATGGGTTATTAGTCATCAGTTATTAGATGTGAGTGTGTGTGTGTGTGTGTGTGCACGCACTTGTGTAGGTTGGCGAAGGTGAGAAATTGGTACGCGCTCTGTTTGCCGTTGCCCGAGAACTGCAGCCGTCAATCATCTTCATTGGTGAGAAACCACACACACACACACAAACTAACCATGACATGACCTTTAGCTTACTAATACCATTCTGGTGATTATGCGTGTGTGTGTGTGTGGGTGTGTGTGTCTGTAGATGAAATAGACAGTCTCCTGTGTGAAAGGAGAGAAGGAGAGCATGATGCCAGCAGGAGACTGAAGACTGAGTTCCTCATTGAGTTTGATGGGGTATGAATCTCTCTTTCTCTCTCTCTTCCTCTCTCTCTCTCTCTCTCCTCTCATGTCCTTATTATCTGTCTGTCTGTCTGTCTGTGTCTCATTCTCTTTCTGCTAACTATATTTGAACATTAGTTCTACTTTGCGTTTCTGGAGGTTTATAGTGTGTGTGTGTGTGTGTGTGTGTGTGTGTGTGTGTGTGCGCGCGTGTGTAGGTACAGTCAGGAGGAGACGACCGGGTGCTGGTGATGGGAGCCACAAATCGTCCTCAGGAGTTGGACGAGGCCGTGCTCAGGTTCTCACTGATCTCATCATGTCCTTTCTGTTTCAGTGTTAATGTGAACTCTACCTTTAATTCCTCACTCTGTGTGTGTGTGTGTGTGTGTGTGTGTGTGTGTGTGTAAAACGTGCAGGCGCTTTGCGAAGAGGATTTACGTGACCTTACCCTCAGAAGAGGTACGTCTCAGAGTGAAGCGTTCATGTTTAAGAGAAATAAAAGCACTTTTTATAGTCAAGCAATTGTATTTATACTAGGGTTGCCAGGTTTGCAGTATTCACACAGATTCCTTCTACTTTCTCACTACCTAGACACACTGTTATTATTGTCAGTGCTGAGTCTCCTCTCATGAGCACACTTTTTGTTACCGTTCTCAGCATGAACTCTGCTGATTATTTGCTTTACTCAGTCTCAAAGCTATCCTTTATTTAACACAATATCCAAAATAATGACATTGTTTAAAACTCTTAGTGAAGAGGCTTTCAAATGATGTCTCAACAGATGTTATTACTAAGCCTGAACTGTGTGTGTGTGTGTGTGTGTGTTGCAGACTCGGCTGAAGCTGCTGAAGAATCTCCTGAGTAAACATGGCAACCCACTGACGCAGAAAGAACTGAATCAGCTAGCCAAGTCTGTGTTCTCTAACACACACACACATACACACAAACATAAATGTGTAAGAGAAGAGGGCTTTTGTGGTAATCATAGTGCTCTGTGTGTGTGTGTGTGTGTGTGTGTGTGTGTGTGTGTGTGTGTGTGTGTGTGTGTGTGTGTGTGTGTGTAGGATGACTGATGGTTACTCAGGCAGTGATCTGACCTCCTTGGCTAAAGACGCTGCACTGGGACCCATACGAGGTGAGATTAAAGAAAAGAAATGCACGTATGTATTTTTGTGTATATTCTGTCTGTAATCTGATCTCTGCTTGTCTACAGAGCTTCTTCCAGAGCAAGTGAGGAACATGGCAGCAAATGAGGTACAGTTCTTCTTGCTTCATTTCTGATTTGTGTGTTCTTATGTGTGGTAATTTATATGTATCGTCTTCTTAGATGATTAACGAGCTTGTTGATGACTCTTGTTCGACTGTGTGATGTACAAAAGATACATTTAAGTGTGATTCAGTTATTTCACAAATGGCTCAGTTTTAATCAGAAAAGTGTTTAAGGAGCGGGAGGCCCCGCCTCCTTCACTGGGACTGAGACACTGAGGCCCCGCCTCCTTCACTGGGACTGAGACACTGAGGCCCCGCCTCCTTCAATAAGGCTGACAGACACAGAGGCCATGCCTCCTTCACTGGGACTGAGACACGGAGGCCACGCCTCCTTCACTAGGACTGAGACACGGAGGCCACGCCTCCTTCACTAGGACTGAGACACGGAGGCCCCGCCTCCTTCACTAGGACTGAGACACGGAGGCCCCGCCTCCTTCACTGGGACTGAGACCCGGAGGCCACGCCTCCTTCACTAGGACTGAGACACGGAGGCCCCGCCTCCTTCACTGGGACTGAGACACGGAGGCCCCGCCTCCTTCACTGGGACTGAGACATGGAGGCCCCGCCTCCTTCAATGGGACTGAGACACTGAGGCCACGCCTCCTTCACTGGGACTGAGACACTGAGGCCACGCCTCCTTCACTGGGACTGAGACACTGAGGCCACGCCTCCTTCACTGGGACTGAGACACGGAGGCCCCGCCTCCTTCAATGGGACTGAGACACTGAGGCCACGCCTCCTTCACTGGGACTGATGGGCCAAAATAATATCTCTATCTCTGTTTTTCTCTCTCTCTTGTAGATGAGGAACATCCGTTTCTCGGATTTCGCCGAGTCTCTGAAGAAGATCAAGAAGAGTGTCAGTCCTCAGACTCTGGAGCAGTATGCACGCTGGAACCGGGAGTATGGAGACACCACTGCTGTATGACACACACACAAACACTCCTTCTTGTTTTACCTCTGGACTGTGACGTGAGACATTATTGGTCTTTTCCAAATAGATGAAGCAAACTGTTCTTACTGTTTTTACGCTGTTTACCCTTTTGGAGAGCAGACACTTTTGAATGAGAGTTTGTTCTTACTGTGATTGAACACGCTTGTGATTTGGGAGACGTCACACATGAGGACACTTTTGATTCACACAAATCCCTGGGGAAGAAAAAAAGGATGATTGCTTTGTTTACGTGTTAAATTACCAGAAGAAATGAGGCTTCCACGTTATAAATCGCACATCTTCAGGTTTTGTTTTTCTCTTACTGCATGCTCAAAACAAGAACCGGCCCAAACGGGAACCAGCAGAAGTTGAGGTATCTGTTACTTTTCCACCAACTGGAAAGACGACTGGAGCGGTCATAGTGACAGTGACATCATCAGTTGTGTGCATCAACACATGCTGTTAAGTTGAACATGGAAAAGGTACTTGGATTAACACTTTGGTTTTCTGGCAGTTTGGCCGTTGTAAACAACATATACGAAATGACAGAATGGTTCATTGATGACAGGTTTTTAAATTGCATTAATGTTAAGACAAAACATTGCAGAATTAGTCATTTTAATACTGCTGTGTTTATTCTGACATAAAACTACCATACTACAAACTACATTATTCTGAAATAAAACTACACAAAACTACACATTTTAACAAACCCAGCGCCAACATCTGTAACTGTTATGTATTTAATTTTTTTTTCTTCAATATTCAGTGTGTATCAACACACAGTGTTATTAGCCCCGCCCCCAAGGATGCGTCTGGTGGTTCTTCGCACCTGTGCCTTAGTTTTTCTGCAGCTTCCTGATACGAATATCAGGCTGTTAGAATGAGGTACAGTCTGAGATGTGTGCTGTAGCAGAGACAGGCAGTGATCTCAGCTTTTGTGTGCTTTGTACAGAGTGTATAATGACTGTATTTCAGAATAATGTAAATAAACTCAGTAATATGGCCAAGAAATCTCACTGACGTGTATGGAAGTGCCAAAAGCCCTGTATTTAAAGCAATAACTTGTGAACTCATGATGTTAGACGAGACTTACCCTGTGTACTGTGTGTAGTACTTCTGGTAAGAGCCAGAGAACTTACCTATGTTGTAAATTTGTAGTTGTTGAAGGAATTTTGTGATCGTTTTCACTCGTTTGTATGTTTCTGCAGTGTCAGGTATTGACCAGTAGGGGGCAGCAGATGCACAGCAAATCTACGGGTCACTGCAAAATAAAGCATGAAATGGAGAGCAAATTATATTACAATATTACAGAAGCTTAAAGGATTTGTGTGTGTGTGTGTGTGTGTGTGTGTGTGTGTGTGTGTATTTAATGTCTGTGTTGTGGCATCTTCATTATACAAGTTCTCCCTGCTGAAAAAAATGAACAATAAAAACCCTCATAGAATTTTTTATTGGTTTTAATGGGAATTGTGTTAGTTTTAATGGATACTGTAATGGTCCATGTGGGTCTCTACTGGTCATTTGTTGCCTTCTATTGGTGGCATGTTATGTCTAGTGGATGCCATTAAGGACCAGTAATGGTTTTAATGTTTAGCTGATGGTTTGTAATGGTATTTGTAATAGAAACCATCAGAATTTCTGTGTTAGTTTCTGTTATTTATTATTATTTTTTTTCAGCAGGGCTGCATGTATATTATACACCTCTTCAGATATAAAGCATTTATAAAGTACATCCAGTATAAACATAAGAAATCAGGGTCGAAAACATTTCATTATAGTACAGTATTTTTCTCATGAATAGCAAAAGTAGATTTATAGAGATTATATTATGGAAATTGACCTTTATAAAAAGCTTTTTGTTTTTTGTTTTGACTTATAAAGACCTAGCAACATTAAGAACATGTGAAACCTGTATCTATTTCAGCAGCTACAGAGGCCCCTCCATGTTTTAAACATCCTTTATAAACAGTTTATTTACACCACACTGCACATTAATTGCAAATGAAAGTGTTAAAATCATGTTAATATTCTTATATTCACTTAATAGCAATTTGAACTTAATGAGAAGAAAATCAATTCACCATTGAAGCACTTGAACTATGCTACAAAGAAAAGAATAACAACTCCAAGTAGCTCATTTTGACGTTAATATGAGAAGTATATTTAGAATTATAAACTATTTCAGTGAAAGAGACTATGTTTATGTGGTCTTGAATTAAATACTGAACATTTTAGGTGATTCAGTAAATTTCAAAGTTGGCTAGCAAGCTAGCAATTCGACACTCAAGTCGCCATGGTAACAGGACCCTTTCCACAAAGTTGCATTTAGCAATGTAGCTAGCTAGATAGTTTGTTGATAAGGGGTGTAAAGTCGTATTTAATTATCTATCTATCTATCTATCTATCTATCTATCTAACCAACCATCTATCTATCTATCTATCTATCTAACCAACCATCTATCTATCTATCTATCTATCGATCTATCTAACCAACCAACCAACCATCTATCTATCTATTTATCTATCTATCTATCTAACCAACCATCTATCTATCTATCTATCGATCTATCTAACCAACCAACCAACCAACCATCTATCTATCTATCTATCTAACCAACCATCTATCTATCTATCTATCTATCTATCTATCTATCTAACCATCTATCTATCTATCTATCTATCTATCTATCTATCTATCTAACCAACCAACCATCTATCTATCTGTCTATCCAACCATCTATCTATCTATCTATCTATCTATCTATCTATCTATCCAACCATCTATCTATCTAACCAACCAACCAACCATCAATCTATATAACCAACCATCTATCTATCTATCTATCTATCTATCTATCTATCTATCTATCTAACCAACCATCCATCCATCCATCCATCCATCCATCCATCCATCCATCCATCCATCCATCCATCCATCCATCCATCCATCCATCCATCCATCCATCCATCTATCTATCTATCTATCTATCTATCTGTCTAACCAACCATCTATCTATCTATCGATCTATCTAACCAACCAACCAACCATCTATCTATCTATCTATCTATCTATCTATCTATCTATCTAACCAACCATCTATCTATCTATCTATCTATCTATCTATCTATCTATCTATCTATCTATCTATCTATCCAACCATCTGTCTATCTAACCAACCAACCATCTATCTATCTATCTATCTATCTATCTATCTATCTATCTATCTATCCAACCATCTATCTATCTATCTATCTATCTATCTATCTGTCTGTCTGTCTGTCTGTCTGTCTGTCTAACCAACCAACCATCTGTCTATCTACAGACATCTCACCCTGCAAAAACTCATTTCAGGGAGGTAGCACCCACTAAAAATCATGAAAATCTGAGTGTCCGGTATAGGAGAGGGGCACAAGGAGAATCCAGAGAATCCCCGTGTGAACCCAGTTATGCATTAAAATATGTACTTATATTTTTATCAATCTACTCACAGTATTGTTTTTATTGATTTATTTAATTACAGTTTTAAACAAGTGTGCAGGGAGTTTGGCCTCATCACGTTGAAGAACATAAGTAAACCTGCAGGTAATCAGCTAGTTTAAATAATGCTAGCTCTGCTAATGAACAGACCTGAACTCACCTCAACATGTCTGTTACAGTCATTTAACCCACCATGGGCAATAGAAAAGTCACTGTCATTATTTTTTTTGTACACCTTAGTGTAGTCTGGAGTAAAGTGAGTTTTATATTTTCTTTTTCTCAGACAGCAAATTTTAATTTAACAAGTCAGCTATTTAGCTATTTGATTTTTTTTGTCACAAAAGTGACTTGCCTGTTTTTCATCCAGGCCACCTCTTTAGCTATGCTAGCTAAAGACTATTTTTTAATTTTAAAAATTGCAATGCATGTTTGAAATGAATAAACTTATCTGTATAAAATGAAGTAATTTTAATTAACATTGAAGGACCTCATATGTATATTAATGACTAGCAAGTGGTCTGAGGAGAACAACCTGTGAGGCTGAGTTGGAGGAATTTATTTTTAAAAAATACAATTTTTGAAGTAAAAATCACTTGAGATGTCTTTATAGAGACCCAGAGTCACACAAATGGCTGAGAACAGTAAGATATTTAAAAAAAAAACAAAAAAAACAACCCAAGACCAACATGACTTGATGGTATAAATGCATATTGCACTTTAATTTCTGAAATGCAGAACGTCCAAGTAACAGTCCATACACTGCTTTTACATACACAGAGGTTTGTATAATAACAAGGCTGGAGTCAGCATTCCCACTCTTCTGTAAGTGTTATGAGCTGAAGGTGTGGCAGATCCTGGATCAGTAACTAAAACAATCCCACTGGGAGCTTCAGTGAGTCCAGTCCATCACTGATCTACAGCTCAGTCAAGCTCAAACTGCCAGGTTTCACAGTTTACATTCAAAATGAGTGCAAGGGATATGTAATGCCCCAAGTGCTTTGAAATACATGGACATGCACATATATACACACACATACACACACACAGTAACAGGCCCGAGGTTGATCACAGATTGAATAAAGGACAGGAAGATCTGTGTAATATTGTTTGCATGTGTGTGTGTGTGTGTGGTCTCAGTGGTCCAGGATGCGCAGGTTCCCGGAGACAATCTTGTTTTCCAGCATCGCTCCGGCTGGAATGTCGATCCGGTCTCCATGATTAGCGATGATGATCACCGTGCCCTGCAACACGGATGGAGGGGAAAAAAAGCACATCTATCATATCTATTTTCTGAACTATAAGATAACAAAATGTAATGTATGTTATCATTTTTAAAATTAGACTCATTTATATCATTCTTTGGCCATCTATATCCATCTAGCCATTCATCCAACTCCATCTCCATCCAACTACCCATCTATTGATTTCATTCATATCCAGCAATCCATATCCACTTATCACCATCCATCTATCCAATATCATCCATCACCATCCATCCAATCCCGCTCTGCATCCAGCAATCCATAACCATTCATTCATCCCCATCAATCCACCCATTCATCCCCAGCCATCTATCCCCATCCATCACCACCTACATCCAGCAACACTGATCCATTCACTTCCACTCACCCATTCATCTACATTCATCAATTAATTACATCCATCCATCTCCATCCATAACCAGCAATCCATATTCATCATTCATTTCCATCTATATCTATCAATCCATATTCATCCATTCATCTCTATATCCGTCTATTTATCTCCACCCATCCATTTATCTCCAGTCATATATTCATCTCCAATTATATTCAGAAATCCACATTCATCCTTAAATCTCCACCCATCTATTCATCTATGTGTCCATCCACTCATCTTAATATTGATCTCTCTCTCTGCATACCTGCATTGATTCATCTCCATCCATCCACCCATTTTCAAATCCCTTACTATAATATCATTATCTAGCCATCCACCTACCCACATATCTTATAGAGCTCAATCATTTATTCAGCTCCATCCAACCACCCATTTCTGTCCATCTATCCATCTTCATCCAAACACAGTATCCATCCCTCTTTCCCTCTCCTCTGTTGTTTACCTTCAGAGTGACCTGCTTGCCGAAAGTGACGTCTCCAGACACGGTGAGGTGATCAAGCTCCAACATGTCTGGGATGCTCTCAAACCTCTGCAGGAAGTCCTGCACCTACACCACAACAACGCACACACACACACACAATACCAACATTATACACTTATACACTTCTGAACTGATATATTGATGTATCTGGCACTCAGGTTATTGACGCTGGACACAGTCATACATTAGCCAGTTTGCATGCTGGACTTGTTTAAAGTTTAAACACTGCATAACCTTGGCTGTGTGCTTTATGGCGCAATAAGTCCATAGGTGAAATCTGACCAAAGAGCAGTGGAGCACAACACAGTGCAGCTCTGCAGCAGTAACAGTTTAATAACTGATCATGAACAGCAGTTTAGTTGTAGTTAGTTCTATCTTGTATAGGAATCAATGCTGACCCAACACTAGTCACATGGTTACCTTGGTGAAGGAGCTGCCCAGTTTGACGTGTGGTGTGGTGGGGAACTCTCTCTTCTCGCTCATGTTGAGAGAGCCCGCGTCCAGGCTGTACAGGTTGGACATGACCAGCAGCAGGTCAGAGGTGGTCTTGACCGGCAGGAAGCGGCTGCGTGGGACGTTGATGCCCAGTGCGTTGTCAAAGCTCTTAATAGCAGCACCGACAGCAGTTTCCAGCTGGATCACATTCAGACCACCGTCCAGAGTCTAGACACACAGCATGGAGATAACTGATTTTCAGTAAGTACTTTATCCTGGTCAGGGTTGCTCTGGATCCCAAGCCTATCCCAGGAACGCTAGGTGTGATGTGGGAATAAAACCTGAATGGGATGTCAGCACCATGCATACACACATTTTCAACCTAGGGACAATTTAACGTAACAAAGCCACCTACTAGCAGGTTTTAGGGAGGTGGAAGGAAACCCAGAGGAAACCCACAGAGGTACTGGGACAACATTCGAAACTCCACACAGACAGAAATCCGAGGTCAGGATCGAACCAGGGATTCTGGAGCTGCATTTGTATTTTTGTGTTATTAAATTAAGCAGATGATAACCATTAGATGTTGAATCATAGCAGATGATTCATTATCCTAATGTGTGTGTGTGTTTCACCTTTGGGTTAACGATGATCTCCAGGTCCATGGCATTCTGCTCGTGCAGTCTCTTAATAGCAGGCAGGCTGATCCACAGGTTGTTGGTATTGAAGATCTTGAACTTGGTGACGGATTTGAACTCGTCAACGTGCGCTTTGGGAACCTGGGCGATCTCCAGCAGCCTGAGCTTATTGTCGTACTGAATCAGAGTCCCACCCTGACGGAGACACACAACACACTTCCTGTTGGAACCTCAAGCCAGTACAAATTGACAAGTCTCTCTCTCTCTCTCTCTCACACACACTCACACACACACACACATACACACTCTCTCTCTCTCCTGGTCCTCACCTTGACGTCGGCACGTGTCTTGTCAGTGACCTCCATGACGAACTCGCAGCGCCTGTCGGCTGGCTGGCTCATCAGGTGGTTGAGGATGTGCAGGTCGACGGTGGCACCCAGGTTATCGATGTTGGACACAAAGATGTACTCCTTGCCCTCAGAGATGAGCTGATCCAGCAGGCCAGAGTTATAGAAGCTGGCGTAGATGTCTCCATGGCCCGGAGGGTACCACACCTCTGAGTTCTCCCCCGTCAGGCCCATGTTGGTCGCCACTGGCAACAAAGACTCCTTATTTATCCTGGGATATCTGCAGAGAAAGGTAAAATTATAAATACAAAAAAAGCATAAAGAGCGAGGAAAGCGAAAAGAAAAATACATTTAAAATATGGACAGAAAGAAAGAACAAAAAAATAAAATATACAAAAAGCAAGAAAACCTGTGTGTTAAATACAGCAGGGGTTACAGGCATACTCAACTGGTTGTCTAGGATACACATACATCTGCGTGTGTGTGTATGTGTGTACCTGCTCTGGTTGAAGGTGTGTATTTTGACACGATGGTGAGTGTATTTCTGCAAGATCTTCTTGGTATCTTCATCCGTGTTAAAGCTGTTCATCAGGACCAGAGGGACATCAGCGTTGTATGTCTTATTCAGGTGCTGCAGCACGTGCACACACACACACACACACACACACACACACACACACACACACACACACACAGAGAGAAAAACAAACAAAATCATGAAAGCACCCTTGAAGAGAATGGATTAAAATATGCATGAATGAAGAGGTGCAGTGATTTACACACGAATGAGTGAATCTGCATATCTTTGATAATGTGCACTGTGTACAAGTTGGTTATAAAACTGGTCAGGAATTTACATATCGGCTACTGTTGTATGTCGTACTTCCAGAACACACTATATTATGTCCTGGAGTTTATTTGGAAGTAAACCTAGACCACTTCGCTCAGACGCTCTCAGACCCGAGTGTGATCACTGTGTTCTCACCTGCCTAAAGAACCGCATTAGGGTTCCGTTCAAGGATTAAACACTGTATATGTGAAGTATAGTGTGCGTGTGTGTGTGTGTGTGCATGTGTGTGTCCGTCTTAAGTGAGCGCACCTCTATCTGCTGCACGGTCAGGTCCAGGAAGGTGTTCTCGTTGCGGACGCTGATCAGACTCTTCGGGCCTTTACAGCCCATGCTGGTGCCCAGACCTCCGTTAAGCTTCACCACGGCCAGTTTGTTCAGACTCGCAGCTACGCCCTGCGGCAACGTCTTCGCCCGGATCCTCTCATACGGCTGGATCTGAGAGAAAAACCCCAAGATGGAGTTACTGCATCACTATTACTACTACAGTTCTTTAACAACTGCTGCACAATATTGTCTAAAAGAAGTCACACCACTAACACGAATACTGAATTTAATCAAGACAGAGACAACAATTAATAATTTATTTGTAGCACTATGTAAAAATATTGTATATTATTACACACAAAGGATGACTTTTTTTTTTTTTTTTTTTTAAAAACCCATTTACTCCCAATTGCAATGTCCAATTTCTGGTGAATCAGACTCTTTGGCAAACATTTGTTTCTCAGGTCTGAGTCTTTAATCAGTAAGTGTGTAAATCTGGTGAATGTGTTTGAATGTGTCTTATTCCTGTAGAAACTCTTGAGCTTTTGACCTTGTGTGAACGGTAATGCTGCCAGCCAATGGGAGAAAAGAAAGAGTGAAAGGACAACGAGATGGATGAAGGAAGGAATGAATTAGAATGAAAGAAAGGGAAAGTGAGAGAGAAGGGGAGACAGAGAGCCATGGCAGGACTGTGTCCAAAGAGCAGTTCCCTGGCAACACACACAGACACACACAGACACACAATTACAGTAACAAAAATCCAGGACGTCCTCAAACAGCTACAAGTGCAGATAAGCCTTCACTTCTCATATTTAACTACTAAATTAAATGCCTCAGGGTTAACAAACCCAAAAATCCAGAAAAGCACAGGTTCAATTACAATGTAAACATGAGCTAACGTTTGTTTTGGAGTAAAGTTGGCTTAAGCACTTCACCAGGATCTTCACCTCTAAGAATAAAGTATGTAGCAATTTTTAATGCTACGACTTCACAGTTCACTTTATAAGGTGCTAAGATAATGCTAAAATAATGCTAAGATAATGCTAATTATTATGCTAGCATAGCTGTATGATTTTCAGTGTTATGCTAGCATCATTTATATTTATTCATCACCTCACAGGATGCCTCCTACTATCATAGCTATCTTAAGTACCATACCACTTGGAGTAGCAGGCCTATCATAAATACTGTAATAAATGGACACCTTAATACTTTGTGCAAATTTGTATAACAAATGTACAGAAAAATATGTCTGAATTTAAATTTTTCATTTTCACATGTTTTCTGTACTCAGGATATTAAATACCAGATCAGCTTAAAATTTAATCACTTCTTTATAAGCTACACTTACATAACCTCACTTCTATCCACCTTATTTTGAAATGTGGAAATCAGTAATCTATCATTAATCTGTTAGACTTGTTAACTGGAACGATCAGAACGTTAAAGTTGGTGTGTGGTTTTACAGATTTAAACTAAATGTGTAGCATAGCCAGCTTAGTTTGCTAGTTTATCAGCAGTTGTAGCTAATGCTAGCTAGACAGATAACCAAGTTGCTAAGTGTGCTAACCAGGCTACCTGTTATATCAGCTAGCTAAAAGTTGTTACTCTCAGCTAATTAACTCTTGTTAATATGGCAAACTGTTGTTTTTGTAGATGACTGGAAGTTCTATGCAAAATAGTACTGGGATGAAGAACACAAAATAAATTCATCCTTTTAAATAGTTAAATTTATGAGAACACTGTTGCCAGATGACGCTAAAATGCAGACATCAAGCATAAGCAATCTCGTGGCTGAGATCAACAATTTAGCTAGCTTTAATTCTCTTATATAGACAATGTAAAGGTATGGATACTGTGAAAACAAATCAAAACTATCAAGAATTAACATTTACCTCAGAAACGGTGATTAATTACTAAGAAAAGTCACCGCATGGCTAAACTTCCACTGTAATCAAGATTAGCATTAACTGCTAACTTCCATGGATTCAGCCATATTGAGAAATCACTCAACATGGCCGAAACCATGAATTAGCACATGAGGTGACTCACAACAGCAAAGATGTCCGCCTGAACAAGGCAAGAGTATGACTACACATTCTAGCAATGCTTATTCAGATCTAGGGTTATATAGACATGCTTGGGTTAAAGGTCATCGCCTCCAAGGTGACTCTGGGAAAGGTTCAAAGAGGTGTTTTGAGATCAGGTTTCAAATTCCTCTTGGTTCATGAATGCACCCTGTACCATACACTGTCCCTGTGACCTGAGACACGAGACCTTTATCCAACAGCACACATGCACATACCCACACTCTCACACTCACACACACACACACACACACACACACACACACACACACACACCAGTGAAGTTCACATGTTGCTGAAGCTAGTCGTGCTGCCCAATATATCACTTACTAATTATAGCAGTAATAGTCTTTACAATATTGATATCAATGATTTTTATTAAGCTCTGTGATTGTTCTCAAACCATCTCAGAGGTTTCAAACATTCTTACTAGCCGGATTAATTACCGTGCATGGATGAATCTCCTGCTAGCGCAACACATGAAAATAATGACACTAACCATAAATTTTTGTTTTACTTGTGATGCAAAGAGAATACTACGTCTCGTAGCTGTAACATTTGACTTTTTTGGTGAGATCACAAACATGATGCATTTAATCTCTATCCGGAGAAGATAAGGACTTCCATTTGTCCAGTCCAAGTTATTACGTGTCCACTCCTGTCAATACTGACCGAGAGCTGGCCTGGACTCTGAACAACAGCAGCTGAGGATAAAGCAAAAACGACAGCTTGGCGCCCACCTGATACAACTCAACGCCTCATTATCAAGTTGTATCAGGTGCATTACAGCAGGGGAAATGGCTCAAAGTCTGATTCCCGATCAGCTGGTTTAGGTCTAGTAACCCGAGCTGAACACCTGGCGTCCAGATGAAAGAAATGTCAGCCATCTTCCAAGAGCCCTAGTTCTCTTTTCCTGTCCAAGTCTCTGTCTCGCTCTGTGGCTGAATGCTACAGGGGTCAGGCTATTCATAGTCCAGCTCTCTGTGTGGGGATATTAGTGGAGCGCTGCAGGCTGTTCATAGAGACACAGGGATATCAGGGGGGCTGCTGACATGCACTTCAGGAACATACACACCGCTTATATCCAAATCCAGAGTCACACTATTATCTCACACACACACAGTAACCCTACCACGGGCCTCCACGCTGACTCCTAAAACCCTCGACTCCTTTTACACGCACAAACAGCCGCTGGTTTCTTTGTTAGACGTAGATCCCAGTTGGTTACTATTTCATTATAGGCAGTTGATAAAGCGGCAGTGCACCTACAAGAGCAACTCCGTTCTAAGAAACTAGAGACAAAAAGTAAGAAACGAATGTTCCTGACTCAAGAAGCTGTTTTCATACCCAAGAACAATGACCCTAGAAATGATGCTGTCGCTGTTCAGAAAGTAAACTTTCAGTGAGAGAAAAAAACTGGTCATGAAAATTCACGTTCTAGAAATTCACATAGTAAAAATAAATTCAGGGAGTGGAAATTCAAGTAGTAAAAATTCATTTAGTAAAAAAAAAAAATTAGGTTGTGAAAATTAACATTGCAAAAATTAATGTAGCAAAAATTCAAGTAGCAAAAACTTAATGCAGTACACATTTAGTTTGTGGAAATTCTTATTGTAATCCATTTATTTAGTAAAATTCATGTAATAAAAATTCAAGTATTAACAAATTAGTTTGTGTAAATTCATGTAGTAAAAATTTAGATAGTGGAAATTCAGATAGTAAACAATTAATTTAGTAAAATTCATGTAGTAAAAATTCATGCAGTAATAATTTACACATTGTGGAAAAATTAATGTACTAAAAATGTGGTTTCTAGAAATCCAAAACACTAAAACTAAAATTCAGGCAGTGGAAATATTTAGATTAAAACTCCTAAAGCACTCAAAGCAAACCAGCATCTGTGAGGCTCATCCACCATATTCACTTTCTACACCCCATCACTCAGAAGCGAACTCTCCTATTCAAGTTCATGCTATCTGAACCCATATTTCCTGTCTGTCCCTCTCAGTAGGAGGGAGCTGGTAACTGGAAGCTCGGCACAGCACGTCTCAGTAATGTGGATGTGTTCCCGCTCTCTCTTATCACAGCATGGAGGCCAATGCTTCCCCTAACCCCATGTTTAAAAAAAAAATCTAATGTACACAATGTTTCGCACATGTAACTAATGTAATTAACAAATACTGAACGTCTGTCTCCAATCTTTCCCGTAAATATCTGTCACAGAGCATGTACAGATCCTTCTGAGATTATTTTTTGAAAATAATCTGTAAATACCTGCTATTTTACAGCATTACAAACATGTAAACTGTACTATTTGTACAATAGATATGAGTGATCTAAATGTATCTAAAGGATTGCGTGTGATTCATGTTGCAGTGTGTTATCTCACCGAGTCCTCAGGAGGTCTGTTGATCTTGGGCCATTCCACAGAGGGACCCTTCACCTGGAGGAACCTGTGGAACAGCTGCTTAAACTCCTCAAAATCTTTTCTGGAGATCTGACAGGAAAGTAAAACGCATGCACACGTTATTATTTCATCGTTAGTGCCAGAAATTAAATCAGCTGTTTCAGATCAAATACATCAGCTACAAATAACCTGACAATGCTGGAAGTGTGATCAGGCATGGGCTCCCTGATTCAGTCTGACACTGCAACACTTATCAGCATGTTCTGGTAATTAAGACTGTCACCTCTGACCGTCACGCTAATAGCTCTGATCTTGCAGCGTTGGATGGAAGGGGTGTAATTAAGCGATCGGTATCTCTCAGGAGACCAAACGCTTTAATTACAGCTCTTGCCGCTGCTGGAGGAGCCGCTGCTGGAACACTGGGTCAGAACTAAGCAGCCTGATTAACACTGTGTGTGTGTGTCGCCCACGCAGATGTCTAGGCACACTCGCTTTGTTCATACGACAACACTACTCATATACACTATATGGCCAAAAGTGTGTGGACACCTTAGCAATATACCCATATGTGCATCTCATTCCAGATTTATTCCCCCTTTTTGCTGTTATAATAAGCTCCACTCTTCTGCGAAGTCTTTCCGCTAGATGTTGGAGCATGGCTGTGGGGATTTGTGTTCATTCAGCTACAAGAGCATTAGTGAGATCAGGCGCTGATGTTGGTGAGGAGGTCTGGGGTTCAGTCGGTGTTCCAGTTCATCCCAAAGGTGTTCAGTGGGGTTGAGGTCAGGGCTCTGTGCAGGACACTCGAGTTCTTCCACTCCAACCTTCACACACCATGTCTTCATGGAGCTCGCTTTGTGCACAGGAGCATTGTCATGCTGGAAGAGGTTTCAGCCTCTTAGTTCCAGTGAAGGGAAATTGTAATACTACAGCACACAGAGACATTCTATACAATTCTGTGTTTCCAACTTTGCTGCATCAGTTTGGGAAAGAACCACATATGGGTGTGATGGTCAGGGGTACACAAACTTTTGGCCATATAGTGTATCTGCTTTTTATCACAGTTTACGGTATTTCATCATAAACTGTTTACATGTGCATGTCTTCTCATGTCTCTTCACCCTAATGAAAAAAAGCTAACAAGCAAACGAAAGCTGACCTAGCGATTCTAACACCTATTCTCGTCTCGTCAACGGCTGTCAATCAAGAGTGCTCATTAAAATACCAGGCCACGCCCACTTGAACAGTTCTCAGATCAGTCTGATCAGCGAGTTCAACTAGAGTTTGAGTATATTATTCTATCTTAACACAACACAAGCTGGTAGCAATTACAGTTTTTAATATTTTACACCACATTCCCTGGAACTTGTAGATGCTGTTGGTTTAGAAAAGTTTGAAATAGGGCTTTGCAATATGAATGTAAAAAAAATCAATATCATGATAAATTGTTGCAATTCACTTTTCTGAGACATCACAGATATAATGGTATCTTTTTCTAATAAATTTTTTAAAATAGCAATTCCAAAATCTGATTAGAAGCAACTGATCTTTTAACATTTATTTAAAAGTTTACACTCAACCTTTATATAATTTTTATTCATTCAAATGTTTAGAATTTTTTTTTTTTTACCTCTTTCAGTTTTTGTAGACGTAATAGTTTTTTCTAGCTTTCTTTTAAAAAAAAAAAATGCAGCACTACAGTTTTGCTGGCAGTTGGTTAGCAAACCTATACTTTGTGATACGACAAAAATATCATCATATTTTCATATGATGATATTTTTGTCATATCACTCACCTCCTAGATTTAAATAGGAAAAAACAGAGATAACGCTGGTCTAAATTCAACCTCAAACTTCCAGGAAATCAGTTTTGTCTCTCTGATACAAGCTTTGCGACAGTTCCTCTTGTTTACCCTCATAACCTACCACGAGTTCCTGTCTTCCTTCCCAGCTTCTTTTCCTGTCCGTTCTTAGATAACTGCAGCGTCCTTCATTTCCTAACCTTTTCTTTACAGTGTAACTCCAAATCCTCTATAAATGTCAGCCTGCACATTTAGGACTAGAGCTGTGCACTGTGAGGAATGTAAAAGGACAGACTTCTCAATAAGAGGGAAAAGAGGTTTAAGTGACAAAACTGTTTATAAATCCATACCTCAGCTTCTACACCCTTGGCAGTGGAGAGCAGCTTCTCAAGCTCCTTATGCATGGACTTTTCATGCTGCTGCCTGAGCTTCTCCTGAAACTCCGTCATCACGCCGTTGAGACCACCTCGACTCAGTTCTACACACAGACACATAAAGACAGAACCATGTGTAAAGAGCATAAAAATCAAGATGCACACCTATGGAAATTCTGTACTGGTACCAGAAATTACTTCCATAATCAAGCCGAAGATTTGCCAACACTGGCACCAACATCTCCCAGCCTTTATGTGATTTAATTAGGGGTCCAAGCACCAAAGATGCAGGAGCCTTTTAGTGACTGTATTTCTTTTTGTTACAGTCTGAGCAAGGCAAGCACTGTATCATTATTCCTAATATTACTTCTTCTTCTTCTTCTCATTATTATTCTCCTAATTCTCACTGAGAATTAATTCACCCCGAATCATGTAACATACAGACGCCTTTCAAAAGATTTTTCACCAAGGAAGTTAAGAAATCTTTTTGGTCTTTATAAAATGTCTAATTTCTTTTTTAAATATTCAAGTTTAAAATTCCTTCAAAATATAACTGACTGAAAATATGTTGGTTTGAATTCCAATTGCCACTGGTGATGTCACGATGGGCCTCACAGCCGACCAATCAGCAGCTTTACTGTAAATCTTCCTCTTCTTCACTCTGTACCCTTCCTTACTTTCTCTCTTCTTTCATTCTATCTTTTCTTCACTGATTCAGCCTGGTCCGAAAAATCTTCTCGCCAATTTTTTTATCCAAAAAACTGATATCCATAACCATTTGCCAGTGATGCCAAAATTAATTCGATGGCGATGATTTCATCAGTGTTTTGTCTCTTTGATACCAAAACATTGGGAAACCAAACCTAAAGCATCAGATGGGAAATGATCTCACCATCCTACAAAGTCCAACTTTCCCAGGAACAGATATACAATGGGACACAGATACAGGTACTTGACCAAGGTATGGAAAGTTCTAGATTTGTATTCGTAACCAAACTGTAACACACCATCTGGTAGAAAACTGCTGATAGATTATGTCAAGGATATGCTATATTAGACCTCAGAGAATTTGATAGAGATTAATTTGGAGATTAATTCATATCCAAATATGGTACAAATATAATTAATAAACTTCTGTTCAGATTTTAAATAGGTAACACATCCCAAAACAATGTAGTTTACATTCATTTAAGAAGACACTCATCATTACTACACCACTCACCAGCAACCGACAGAACAGACATGATGATAAAGAGAGGTCCTTTTCTGTTATTAGTAGTTTTCTTAACAAAGTTTTGAAATCTCGCGATATTTGACTTTAATTAACGGTCGGCTCTCGTTCGTGTTCTCGGGTCTTCGTGTCAAAGAGCTGAATGTTTTTGGTCTGAACTCGAGATAAAACAACACTGAGGTTTTCTCTGAAGAAATCTATGAATGTTTAACTTTAAAAATCCGTGATATTAAATGACATTTCACCGCTGCATCCCCATTTATAACCATTCATCATCTGTGTTAAATCCAGTCTTCACTCCCCTCCTCCTTCTTCTTCTTCTCCTCCTCCTCCTTCTTCTTCTTCTTCTCTTCTTCTTCAGTGGCTTCCTCTCTTAAATTCCCCAAGTCTCAACTACATAATAATTAAATCTAACTTAACAGAGCCTAGTGTTTGAATCTGCGGTGTTATATATGATCTGAGCTGATATGTTTAGAGGAAAGAAACACAGAGAGAGAGAGAGAGAGAGAGAGAGAGAGAGAGAGAGAGAGTACAGTACAGAACCTCCTTTTCACCAAACTGTAGCACAGCCCACCTTCCCTCCCACCTAGAAGGGTAAATAAAGACTTTCTACCCCTGATAGGGGGAAATAAAAGCACACAGACACTACTAATGGAGGGCTGTTAATCTGGTGACAGGGAGGTTAATCATTAAACACATAAATAAACAAATAAATAAGCACATTTCTCTCTCTCTCTCCTTATATATATATATATATATATATATATATATATATATATATATATATATATATATACACACACTCCACTGTTTTCTCCACTTGCAGGAGCTACAGCTAGGAGTCACACTTCCTGTGACATTTTTTATTTCTCAAACCTGTAACCAGGGTAATAAAATGAAGCAGAAGCAGACAGAAAGCTCGCCAAGCCGGTGCTCTGTGTCTCTGTGTCTCTGTGTCGCAGCTTGTTACCTTATAAAGCTCTACTTACTCCAAGGGCAAAAGGGGACTCGCTCAAGCGGCCAGACTCGAGCACAAAATGAAAAGCTGGGACAAAACACTCACAAAGCCAAGCACATCATGCCGGCATGCCTTTAAAACAGAAAGCTGAGCGCACACTTTACATTACAAGCTGGTCGCTGCGAGAACAGCACTTTTACTCACTGTCTCCAAACTGCACCCAACTATCAACAGATATGCGCACCAACACCCGGAAGTGGCCACCATCCGGCGTCTTGGAGGCCGTCGTGATCACTGACCAATCAGGATGAAGGAAAAATCAGTGTCGGCCAATCAGATTGCAGTGAATAACATTGGCAGATAATTGACACAATGCTGCCACCCTCAGGTCAGACATGGTACTGCATTTCTCTCTCTCTCTCTCTCTCTCTCTCTCTCTCTCTATGTATGTACACACACATACAGACACACGACACACACACACACACACACTGTAGAGGTTCCCAGCCCTGGTCCTGGAGACCCCTGTGTCCTGCACATTGTAGAGTTTTCCTGCTCTTACACAACTCATCAGCTAATTAACAGCTCTTCCTGAGCTGAAGGTCGGTGTCTTCTTGCAGGTTCTCCAGGACCAGGGCTCGTCAAACATTTTAATCTAAAGTTTCTCCAAGTAGCATTTACAGAATTTTATGCTATAGCCATGAATTTATTATTTGTATTTAGTTACAGTAGTTGATGTCTATAAACTAGTAATAAAATTATTATAATTATGACTCAGTTACTGTAGTTATGAGCTTAACAACATCACTTCAGTTGAATGAGTTTAATCGAAACGCATGTCAAAAAATAACAGAAAAACTAGAAAAAGTAATATGTATTGTTAATATGAGACTATATGATCAAAAAGTAAGGGAAATCTGAAGCCTGAGCAAACACCTTCGTTTAAGACGTTTCTTTTATTGACAGTGCAGTTACATTTCTTGGAGGGACAACAAACGTGCGTTTCCAACCGTGAATAGCTTCTACTCTTGTTATTGCCCCATTTACATTCTGTTAATGTACTGGTATGAAATGGTACAGATGCTCCTCATGTCCTTATAGCTTGTGGAATGTCATGTTTTCTCTTTCTCTCTCTCACGCGCACACAAACGGACAATGTGGAGTTTTACAGTTTAGAAGAATTTGGGTGCCGTTTTGAGGTGGAATCACGTAGTCACGCGGCAAGGAATGTCAGCGCCGTGTCTCGCTCCTCTATCAGCTCGGCCGCTGTGGCGTCCATCTTGGAGCGTGAGAAATCGTTAATCGGCAGAGCGTCCACCACTTGCCAGGTCTTGTTCTGTACAGAGTGGGAACAGAGATGAAAGCAGAGAAGCACAAAGAGAATATTATCTACAATTTCTTCCCAACAGCCACATTTGTATAACAAATACAACTTTCATTAATGAGGCGCTGACTAATTAATAATTAATGAGATGAGGTCAGACCTTGATGGTGACGGGGAAGGAGTACATGAGGTCATCAGGAACGCCGTAAGAGTTCCCAGTGGAGTAAACTCCCATCGACACAAACTCACCCTGCAGGGAGAGAGACATGGAGAGAGGAGAGAGGAGAGAGAGAGAGAGAGAGAGAGAGAGAGGCAGGAAATGAGAGTAAGACAAAAAGGAGACACAGTGAGAAAGAGAGATGGGGAGAGAGACAGACAGAGAGACAGACAGAGTGGAAGAGAGACGGTTAGAGAGAGAGAGAGAGAGAGAGAGAGAGAGAGAGAGAGAGAGAGAGAGAGAGAGAGCCAGCGCATGTTCTCTTGCTGTGAAACACAAACACACACTACAATAGAAGGACAGGGCAGTAAGACTGTGTGTGTCCACTGCAGACCTACATCAGGAGTGCCGAACCAGATGTCCCTCATGTGGTCACAGATGGCCTTCGCAGCGGACATGGCGCTGGACAGCTTCCTGGCTTTGATCACGGCTGCACCACGCTGCTGCACCGTCTGAGAGAAAGAGAGGAAAGAGAAACCATGTTAAAAAAAGTTAGCAGTTCTCTTTCTTCTAAAAAGCTGCCGGTGGAACTTTGTGGTGTTTGTGAGCTGCACTCACGGAGATGAAGTCTCCCTTCAGCCAGCTGTCGTCCTTCACGGCCTCGTAGGCGGCCACCTCTTTGCCGTGCAGGTTGACGGTGGCGTGGTGGACATCAGGGTACTGCGTGGACGAGTGGTTTCCCCAGATGATCACGTTCTTCACGCGGTCCGAGGACACGCCCACACGCATCGCCACCTACCAACGTGAGAACAGAAACGACAGTGAGCAATGCTTCCTAAATCCTACTGAAACCTCTAAACACATGAAGGCACATCAGGCTTCATAAGAAGCAACAATTAAAGCTGTATAGTCCAGATCTTATTGATTATTAATAACTGGGTAACCTGTGAGCGGGCTCTGTTATGGTCCAGCCTGGTCAGGCAGGAGAAGTTCTCCTTTGGGATGGATGGCGCAGACTTGGAGGCAATCAGGCAGTTGGTGTTGGCCGGGTTTCCCACCACCAGCACCTGAGTTCAGAGACAGTGACATTAAATGGACGTTTTATGGTATAAATTTAGTGTTCAGAGAAAAGGAAAAAAACAAAGACAATAAATCAAACGACAGATTTGGGTTGTAAGATATTTTTGGGATTCATCCCAGCACTGAAAGGAGAAAACCAACCTTAATTCCTTCCAATGTAATCAATCACTCTAAATGAGGTTTAATCAGAGGTGGATGAATCAGATACTTATTAGCTAGCTCAGTCCCACGCTTTGGCTGCTTCAAATCCTAACTGACCTTAGCTAACAATTTAATAAAGTATAGCGAGATGGTTAGCTAGTTATGTGCACAAACAAGGTGACTGTGTGTTGTGCTAGGAGGCAGTGAGATTACAAAGAGTAGCGTGCTATACTTACATCATCGAGGTGCATCACGCCACCATGAAGCGCTTCTTGTTTAAACATACACATCAGATAAAAAAAAAAAAGTAAGTATTGCGAATCAATAGCGAGTAGGATTTTTTTTTTCTTTCGCTGGTTGTTAAACCAAAGAAGAGGAAAAAAAAACAAAAAAAACAAGCCTACTGAAGCAACTATGAATAAAATAGTAACAGTCCAGACACACAATCTTGTTCTCCTGTACACCTGAGCTACTGATTGCTCCACCCCTGATAAACAGTCAGTACAATTCTGATCAGAATCCAACCAAAGCTTTTAAAAAAAAAAACAAAAAAAAAAACAAAAAAAAAAACAAACAAAAAAAAAACCCAGCTCTTATTTCTTCTTGCCCTCACCTTGACTGTCTTCTTGGCGTACTTGTCCAGAGCGGCTCCCTGTGTTTTAAAGATGGCCACGTTGGCCTTGAGCAGGTCCTTCCTCTCCATCCCCTCCTTCCTGGGCATGGACCCCACCAAGATGGCGGCATCCAGGTCCTTAAAGCCCACCTCCACCTTATCGGTAGGGATCACCTCTGCAAGCATACACCCTCAGTATAAATAAAGATCACTGAATTCCCATGAGCTGTGTTTTTGTGCTGAATCTTGCAGCATTGAAAAACTGAGTCGACTTTTCTATGACCTTCACAAAGGCTGGAAATACCATAGATCTGATTTAATAACAGTAAGAGCGGTTTAATGTGTTGAACCCAGAATCGTTTAATTACAGCCTAGTTTGCTTAATATCAATTGCTGAATTTGTTAAAATGGATCTTCAGCAAAAACAAAGCCAAAATGATGTCTGATTACAGTGGAGTGCTGTTGTCCTTCACATGTGCAAGAATTTTGCTCTCTCTGAGAAATGCAATGCTGTATTCAAATTTGGATAGAAAAGATTTGAGAAGTCAGCCGTCCTCATAAAGCCTTAAGACATATTTGGGAACAAATGCCACCCGAAAATGCTGCCTACATACACTCTTGATCTGTGTAGGTATTAAAAACATACTCAGTATTTTAGTATGTTATAAATTATTAAGAGGAATGTCTCTTATCCTCTTAATTGCCTCAACTAGCTGATCTGTCTGATTAGTGTCCGCTGGGTCATGAATCAGAAACCCTCTTTATCAGAATGGACTTCAGTCTGTGTGCCAATTTTTACGATGCAACCCATTCTTTGGACTCCTCCATCTCCCCTCGCTGCTCTGATTGGCTCAGAATGGACCAATAGGAGGACTAGACACATCACACACACCTCCAACTGCTCAGTGTGCAACGAGGCGTTTGCTGCGCTGCTGAGTCATGACTTTAGAATGCTCAAGGATAATGCGTTCATGATGTGAAGGACAGACTGAGAGTCAGTGAATCATGAACCGGATCCATTCTGTTTCTTCATCTATAGATACAAACGTGGGAAGGGTGTAACGAGGCTTTGGTCTTGCTCAAGGAGAACACATGCATCATGAATCTGAACCACTCAAATCTTCAAATCTTTATCTATGCTTCAACTCTCAGTGCTGACTGTTTCAGCGAAGGAACGTTGATCTAGGATCAGCCGCATTTTACACAGCTCTTACGAGAAATTAATTCTCATGGTGTAAACTGATCTGAGATCAGAAGGTGGTGCTGACCTCTGAGCAGCGGGAGAGCGCAGTCCTGCAGCTCCATCACAACACCGTCCAGCACGGGCAGCATGGGCGGGATGTCCAAGAGCACCAAGATGATTGGCTGAAGCACAGAAGACATAAAAAAAAAATTAAAAAAAAGACCTCTTAGAGATTCTCAAATCCACAAAACAAACAAGACAAAGACAACAAGCTGGTGCTGTGGTCCTCCTAATAGGATATTAAAAACATTAAGAATTTTGCTACATTTGCTCTCCGGTTTGTTGCAAATTAGTTTACACTACTACACAATATAAAACTGATTTTAAAAAGACATTAATTTGTGTTAATTGCACTTTTCTTACCTGGTCCTTGCCGAACACATCTCCTTTGGCGATGCTGAAGAGCAGAGAGTAGGCGATCTGACCGGCGGCGCCCGTCACCAGCACACGGATTGGTTCGGCCTGCGGAGGGAGAAAAAAAGACAGCAATTAACAACAAAACACGGCAACCTGCTCCCACTCAGACCTGAGAAATTATGGTTTGCGTAACAGCTAAAATTACCAGAGCTAGACACGAAGCCCTGGAACATGAAGGTGCTGAAAGGTTAGAAAATTCTGCACAAAAACTGGAGCATTTAAAATGTCGTAAATGTAATTTTATTTTTAATTATAGGAGAGTCGAGTTCACCATCTGGGACCCAGACATGAGCTGTCTTAATACCAAAAGGCTGAACAATTATTTATTCTCTTACAATAGTCTGTGCGGAAGTAAAAGTGAAATTAAATCAAATTTCCAAAGTCTTTCTTTCTCCTTTATTTGATTTTGGCTCTTCTCTCGCACAGGTGCAGGTATCGCTATTCTAAACATGAAATAAAAAAACCACAGGCACTTGTATATTATATACTGTATATTATTATTCCCTGGAATTGATATATAACCAGTTTACCTAACCAGATTCATAACCAAAATTCAAATCAGAGGCGGTGCTGTTGCATTATTACCTATAAAAATCCTACAACCTGACAGCAACACCTGGATTTCTGTATACTCTTGAGTAAACTTCAACACACACTTTACAACACAAAAACAGCACATTATAATGCGAGCTTCTGCGCATGCGCGTTTGTGCATTAACGCTACCTTGAAGAGAAAGCTAGACTAATCAATTTAAACAGATTTATAACATTTTTGCTCATAAGTCTGGGAAAGAAAATATCACTGTATAAAAAATAAATTAAAAAAAATTAAAAAGGGATTTTTTTTTTCCCCTGAATGCGCGCAATGATGACGCAAATGATGCCACGCGCACAGGACACAGCGTCACTCCGGTAACGTTAGAACTCGCGCGAGCTTGTATGCTAATTAGACGTTACAAATAATTAATTAGTTAATAATTAGACACATTTTCTAGTATTATATTTTTTTTCCCCCGTGGCTCTGAATTATAAAGTGCATCCAAACTCTTCCTTCCCTCGACTGCCTCCATGACAAGACAGTTGAAATACACCTTTAGCATCTTGTCATATAATCGAGCTAATGCTAACTAGCTAATACATTGATAATAATGTTTATATCTGGATTGTACCATTCCACCAAAAACAGACATGTTATACATACAGCGTTTAACAACTTAATAAAAATTATTATGCTCGGCTAAAATGTTAAAACAGTTTATAATTTACAACCCAAATAGCGTCGGAAACCCGTGCTAATTAAAATAAATATTAACCTCTCACCATATTGAAATGTTTTTCGGGTCGAAGTGTTCGTCTGGGATTTGCGCTCTCCCAACTCAGGACCAGACCAAACAGTCACCTCTGTTCATATGCTGAAATGTCAGTGCTTTCTGAAGCGCTGCTGGGAAGTGTAGTTTTTCGCCACCTGACAGTGCGCCTGTGTCTAAACAAGAAGGACTACATTTCCCAGAAATCTCCTTGACATCGCTCAAGGAGTTTCAGGTTCGATTCGTCACGCCCACTCCAGCGCCATATATGGAGCGCATTTCCGGCTAACGGTTGAGTTTTGAAATTCGACTTTTCACCTGCGGTCGATGTCGATGATTTTTGCTAACGATAAATTACCTTGAATATTGCGTAGAGAAATCATTAACTCAAAGAAATAGTGACAAAGAAGCATCTTTAGGCTCTTATGATAGTCATACAATGTTAGTATTTAGTGAAGAAAGTATTAGCATAAAATACTTAGCCATACACACCATAAACCAACAACAGGCCTGTAGAAAAACATCAACACACACAACACACAGCAATATGTCAAATATCAGACCTGACTTATGACAGATTATGTCACACGATGTCTTTCGATATTGAAATACTATGAGAAAAAGCGTCAGCTTTCTCTTTCACCTCACCATCCACACTAAACAATCAACTCCGAACTCCACATACAGTGTATATAATTGTACTTATGTGTGTTATTTGTACTGTTACTTGGACATAAAACAAAAACAATGTGTTAGGCTAGGCTACTTAATATTTCCTTAAGCTGTAACCTATCTTTTAAAATTTTTTCGCTAGTACAAATAGCAATAGCAATCCAGCGAGCTGGTCATTAAGCTCCCCAGACACTACTGTTCTTTCCCAGCTCCAAACACACCTGAGGCAGGTAATAAAGTCTGTGGTATATAAATTTCCTGCCTCAGGTTTGTTTGGCGGTGGAGGACGTGTTTGTTGCTCCCCAAGGTGTGCATGGAAACTTTGGACCTATGTAGATAGAAACACATTATATATGTCAATATAACACTAGTGCTAGAGTGCTGCAATAGCTCTGGCTGTGACTCAAGTCACTGGTCATAAAGTGAACATGGGCATATAACATTAAACTCTTATGCTTCTTTACATTTTGTTCATTTAAAGTGTAGCCTATTATTCAGTAACTACTTGGAAATGGTTGATGTTTAAGTTATTACATTATAAGAGTCAGTAGTGAGTCAGATTCAGTAATTTCAGAAGTTAAACACCGATAAGAAGCGAATAAGTGAATGGAACTGACATGCTAACTAGCTAGCTAACACCACACCCACTGAAATGGAACAATTGACTACTTTTTATACGATATTCCCTTTGTAAATTGAGCCCACAATGCAATACATTGTGGGAACATCATACTTAGTATGTTTTGGTCATTTGTCACAGTATCATGATAAGGTTTTGTGGGAATGAAATTCATAAAGTTAACTTGGGGAGGAACCCTTCAATAGTAGCTATCCAGTTAGCTATAAATGTTTAACAACGCTATCAAGCTTCACTCAGTGTTATTATGGAAGTGTGCTATTGACATTTATAGATCTTAAAATGGTGTCGCTCACTGCTTCGTGACGTCAATTCATACTAGCTGGTGTGTCCAGTTCAACAATAGTTGATCAAAAATTCCTTTACAACTATATGGCTCAGTTTATTTCCACTGTGCCTTTATGAATCTAATAAGAGGCAAACAAAGAAATAAGTAAGTAAATAAGTCAGTAAGCCATTATTTAGCTTGTGAAACTTCTTTTGTAGTCAAATTATTTTTGCAAGTATCACTATTTTATTTACTTTGAGCCATATCACCTGACTGGTGTATCATTAATTTGTCAGGTAATGCTAGCTAAAATAATGTAGATATTTCTTAATAAATGTCTTAATAAAAGTGCTAAATGCCTATATCATACCAACTGTACACACAAAACTGTAGGCTAGTATAGTTTTAAAAATAACTGTGCCAGAAAAGAGGGGAAAGAATGCATGCAACATGTAGGCCAAGGTTGCATTTGCAGAACATCTAATTTGGTCCTTGGTGCAAAATGACTGGCCACATAAGGGCATTGCTTTGCTTCAGAGTTCCTTTACAGTTCCTCATACTAAATTACAACAAAACGGAGCTACCTGATTGATTGAAGCTATATAATTTGGGCAGGAGTTATAAACCACTCAAGAGTTGTGGATAGGTCAGAGTTTGGGATGGCCATTGGCGTGGCCACGCCCCTGAGCCCTGAGGTCGCTGTCCACGGTGCTGGACGTGGATCTGACGTTGCTGATGTTTCATTAATAAAGCAGTACAGTGACGTTAAACCCCTGGACCGGAACATTGCGGGGTGTTTTTTTTCCTCCTCCGGTTGCATTGGTTACATTATGAATGAGCCATTGCACAGAGATCAGCTTCCCCTGTGCTGCAGAAATAAAACCCACAGCCCACGCGCTAAGGATTCATTTCAGAAGGATGGTCCATAACCACCAGACTAAAATGAGCTGTCCTATGAAAATAACAAAACAAAACAAGCCACTATGGCATAGGGTGCCATGATTCTGGTTATTCGTCATCTGATTTAGTGCTGTAGATTTCCAATGAGAAGCGTTTTACCTGCGCGGAGGCAGCGCGCACCACCAAGTACATCGCGGTGAGCAGAGTGAGCATGGCGGCGCAAAGCCTGTCCGTGTCCCCTGTGCTGGAGAGAGTGTGTGTCCGCAGCAGTAGCCCTCGGCCGGATGGGTTTCAGCTCTGGGAAAGACGCAGTTATTACTAACGTTGTGAGGGATGAAGCGTGTTTGCGCTCCTGACCGCAGTGTCTCCTCCACAGCGCCACCGCGCGGTTAACCGGCTGCTCTATGCGTCTTTTGGGGGGGAATCAAAAATAACTCGGTAAACGGGCTAAATTAAAACCTCAGGCTTTATCATGAGGAGCTGCTGAGAAATGCTTGTGCCTTGAACAATTGTTCCACCTTAAATAATGCCGCAGTGAAGAAGCATCCCTTTTAGTGGAACAAAATGAGGCTGAAGCTTCACTTGGCCGTTTATTCTCACACACCAAACAATGCTAACTATACAATAGCACATTATAGGCTCAAAAACAAACAAACAAACAAACAACAAACAAACAAACCTCACCTTATGGCGAGATGACGTCACTGCACCATTATTTAAAGTGGAACTAAAATGGAGTAATACAAATACCCTGATTTTTTTTTTATCCTACTATGAAAATTAAGTCTGTAAATTTTTATTGGGAATCATTTTTGTTTTGATTACATGTCAGACCTTTAACCTGTTATAACATGTCATATATACACTATACTCTTAGAGAAAATGGGTACTAAACTGTACCTTTCCTTGTCATTGAAGTGGCACACTTTTTTTTTTTTTTTTTACATTAAATGTGTCTCCTTTACCTGGAATGGTGCATGTACCTTTAAATAATTACTCTAAAAAGCCAATTAAATGTACAAAAATGGTCCTTAAGGTCCACGTATGTACCTTAAATCATTTTGTACACTACATTCACATTTCCATTAAAAAGTTACAAAGTACATCAGATGCAGCCTTGAAAGTAAAACCTCAGTGACATAAAAAAAGTACAGTTTATTACTTTTTGTTCTGAGAATGTACAACAAAGTGTTTTCTCATTAGATTTATACAATTTTTCTATTCTGTTTTAAGACAGATTGTAATATAGAGTATCTTCTGTATCCATCCATATAAGTGGCTATAGTAGAGTCACAGTTTTAAATAAATAATTAAAAAAACCACCTTGAGCTTTAACAACTTTAACCAAACTCCAATTTATATAATATTAATCACCATCCAGCAGGAAGTAACAGTTAATAAATTACTGTAGGTATAAAGTAGTGACAGCTAGCTGTAGTTTAGGGCAGGGAGAAGACACTGCTTCTCCTCCACCACCGGAAAATAACACATATTTAATGTGCCCTAATAACTCAAGAACGCAGACAGTGAGATTGAGAGCTGTGTGATGTGTATCGGGCCACTAGGTGTCGCCAAAACACTGTCTCGATTTTGATAAAACATAACGGTCGTGTTTAGTATTTCCTTAAACAGAAAAGGGCGCAATATGACTTCATACAACAGCCATGCTGAATTCTCGCATCTGATTGGTCAGAATGTGTTGAATAATTTTTTTTTTTTAATATATATAACAGCAGATCTGAAAGTAGTTCTGGCTGTGATTCAAATCACAGGTTTATATTAATGAGCTTGTTCTAATATGTTATCATTTCTATAGGAAAAGTTCCCTAAAACCCAAAACATATAATCGTTGATATGTTGAAGTTTTCTCTAAGGAGATGTTTATTAACCTTGATGGAAGGAGTCTCCAGTGTCAGCGCTTTTTTAACAGTCAGGAAGTTTTCAGACACAGGAAAGTCTTCAGGACAAAGGTGGTTATAGTTTGCGGTTTCTCAGTAATGTGACAAGCTGCATTTTTGTCTTGTTAACTTTAAGAGAGAGATCAGAGAGGCTGGTGAGGGAACGCCTGTTTATAGCTGCTATAACGTAAGAGAGAACAGGAACCAACTGGTCTCTCGGATGTTGCGCAACATTAAATGTACCTATAAATGGTTAAAAAGCATGAGTTATGTAATTAGAAAATTGTAATAAAAAATTGTCACATTTGGGTGTATATGGGGTACAAGAGGAATAAAACATAAAACACCAAAAAATTCTATTCTATTCTATTTTGTTCTATTCAATTCTATTGTGAATGTTATTGTCTTCTGTTCTATTTTATTGAATATTATTTTTATTGTCACTTTAAATTCTATTCAATTCTATTCTACTGTGAATAGGGTATGTACACCATTCTTCATTGTCACATTCTATTCTATTCTATTCTATTCTATTAAGACAACACAAATTTTCCACTTCCATAACACGGTTTTCAGTATGCAGTTCAAAAGTGCAATTGAAAACTAAATAAACTGGTCTGTGTGTAAATGAATCCATTTGATGACTTCCTGTTTGGCATCATATGCAAAGAAATGATGCCTCATTTAACAGCCTTGAGCTGCACAGGCTCTAACCTGAACGAACACACACACACAAACACACACACACACACACACAGAGACAGATACACCCTCCTCTATGTTCACACTCTTATATATATGGTACATGTACATGCACACATTTGCATACATGTGTATACAGACACACACTTCCACACACACACACACATACACCATTTCAGTCATTTGTTCCTCATGTATGACATGAGCTCTTAATGAATGCTGTCATTATTGCAGGCTGCATCATCATCAGTATTAACACAGTAATGACTGACAGCTATGAACAGCAAGTATGCCCATTCAGCCAGTACAATCAGTGCACACATTAGTTCAGTTTAAAGTGCTGCATTGGCACATAGTAAAGAATAACAAAATGTGAAATGGTGGGTCAAGCTCTATCAACATTGAAAAAAGAAAAAAGACTAGTGAAAAAAATGCATACATGATAATAACAGATTAGAAATAATTATTATATAAATGAACTAAAATGTTTTATTGCTATTTTTCAAAAAGAATTCTTCATATATTTGGTCTAATTTTGCAAAGCCGTGTTAAATTTTGCACAACTCTCCCTCTCTCTCTCTCTCTCTCTCTCTCTCTCTCCTGCTGCCAGTCACCAAAGGCCCTAAAGGAAATGGAAAAATGTGTGGGTTTTTTTTGTGGCACAGGTAAGTGGGAAAGAGCGAGAGTTTCCTGTCCACTCTCAGCAATTACACTGTCAGTGACAGGTGTTGTCAGTGTGCAGATTAGGGGAGTGAGGCATGCTGGGAATGTAGTCTTAATAGGTAGTTTAGCATCAGCACAGCAATGTGCTATTATCACTCTAAATCCTGCAGCAAGCAGCCTTCACTAAAGAATGGGTGAAACCAACACACTGCGAACACAGATAAACGTGAGCAAGAGCAAAATGCACATGCTTCATAAACCTGAGCATTAGGATACATATAGAGGAGCTTTCCATTGTTAGAGATAGATAGATAGATAGATAGATAGATAGATAGATAGATGACATAAAGCACACACTGTGTGGGATGTGCTTTCCACTGGTTGCCTTGGAGACCCTTGGGAGGACAGAAGTGCACTGTGGGTATTCTCTCCTTGACACACACTTGAACCGTGAGCCGGTGATCTGCTCTCTGATTGGTGGTTTTGCTATCAGGCTGCTCTGCATGTGTGAGAACGAGGTCGTGCGAGCTCTATACCCAGCATTTCAGTCAGGATTCGTCTTGCATACACAATAAGCAAACATAAGATAACATAACATTATACACACCGCACACAACAAGTACAACACGATCCCGGGGAAGTGGCTCAGGCCTGACAATAAGGAGTCCTAGCACACACAGTCACACTACACAACATGAGGTAGACGTTTAACAGCCTCATATATGATCACACAAGACATACTCATCAACTTTATTGATAAATTGCTGTAAATCCATAATACATAAAGAAATATCTATTGAATTTTGTGAATATTTTGCAAATTCTCCTTAAATGGTCACATGACAACAAATGCTCATTGGCTGTGAATGACCAAAACCGCCAATCAAAATGCGAAATTCTCAAAATTTGATTCAAGCTACAATACGATTGAAATCATTGTGCACTTGTGCTTCAAGAAATAACAATATGGACAGCATGAAGGTAGGTCAGGGCAGGACCACAGACTGCAACCTTAAACAGTGAGTAAGCAGAACCTCATTGAACTGTAGAACCCATGGTACTAGCAGTAAGAACCATGGCGTATGCCACCCTGTTCAGCTCTTGTTCATAACCATGACTGAATGCTGGAATTATCCCAATGTAAATACGTTATAGGTTTTTCCAGTTTCTCCTTCTTGTATTATAATAAAACAAGCGTAATGATACATTTGACTTACAGTACAATGTAGTAATGATATTATAATCCTCATATTTAATAACAGCACTTAAAGTATTATAATGCAACACAACACAATATTACACAACACTACACAAAACTACGCATGATGCTCTGTGGGAAATGTCTAAACAAGTTTAGGTACCAGTACCACAGTGTATTGATGTAACAGCGTTCTTGATGAATGTAAGAAACACATACATTCCGGAGGGGATTAATTAACAAAAGCAGGACTGATATCTGTGTAATCTGGATTACATTACAATCGTGAAGCAATACAACAGAACAAAACAGCAGCATAAACACAACTGGGTTGTTTTTAGGGCATTGCATGAGGCCCGAGTTGTGCAACAGAAAAGCATTTGCGTTACCATCCAGAGATCGTGAGTTCCAGTCCCAACTATGCAACAGCTATCCATGGCCAGGAGTCCAAGACAGCAAAATTAGCCATGCTCTCAGGGTGGGAGGGGCATACTGTCTCTCTCCCCTGTCAGTTACCGTGACACTAGCCAATCAGAGGAAGCACGTGTTAGCCTTCACCCTGCCTGGTAGGTAGCTGGCTGGTGGATGGGAATTGTTGAAAACCAAATTAGGGAGAAAATTGGGGAGATCCAAAAAAATCCACCTTGCTCAGGATTGCATGTAAAATATCATCTCTGTTTCTTCTGGTGTTATTGTTCTTAAAGTTCCTGAAAATGTTCCTGAGTTCTTGAAAAGCTTTCTGTGACACCTTGTATCTTTGAGTATGTGTATGCATGCTCAGGAACAGTATCATCCTCACCTCTCTGTGTCTCTAAACCTAAGTGCTCGAGTATGCCAGCACTTGGAAAAAGTTTAAAGTAATTACGTGAGTCTCTCATTCACTCTGTTCTGAAAGCTGCACTCATGGTGTCTTCCTGCCTCGTGCCAAGGAACTACTCTGAGCTGAGTTTTTTCTGGAATGTGTTATAAGAAGCACTCATTACTTAACAACTGCAGGGGAAACACTAAAAATTAACACAATTAGTGTAGTTCATACAAAAAGTAAACTAGGCCATGAATCAATTTGAGCGTCTAATATCAAAGACGTCCCAAAGTCACGTCTCATGTAAAATACCCATACATAGTTGGACGATACATCAAATTTCCAGAATAATGGTACAATGTGCAAGACTGTAAAGGAGCTCAAAAAACTGTTTCTTTGGTTAGCTTTCTGGTGAACCCTTAAAGGTTCCTTGTAAAACCCTATAAATGTGTTTATCTGTCAAAAAAGTTTTCCAAGGGTTTACAACCCTTTTAGAAGGCCAAGAACCTTCAATTGTCAAATGAACCATTGAAGAATTTTCTATTTTCTAAGAGTGCACCAAATACCAGCTTATTGTTGTACGCCTGACAGGCTCTATAGGTATGAAAAAAAAAGATTACCAACAATTTAGAGTTGGAACAATTTAGAAAAATTTCTGATAAGAAAACATTGTGTAGTAGGGACAAACCAGAAGAACCGTTAAGGGTTCTACATTTTAAAGAGTGTAGTTTAGTAGGGGAGATGGAGGGTCTATTGGGGGTAAAGGGAAGGCTTGTGGGAAGTGGTTTACTGCATTTGCAATTCAACCTAAATATTACAAACTACTCTTTTAATAGAGGTCACGAGTTGTTAGTTCGGATTGTTGCTATGGTGATAAAACAAGGTCTATCACCAAGCCCCAGACGTCATCATTTCTTGGTCCAAGACCAGCAGCTGAGAACTGGCTCTATTGCGGTGAAAAAGCTTGGAGTGATTCCACATCAGGCAGCGGCACTGGCACCTTGTTGGTGGAAAAGGATTAACATTGTCACAAACACACCCCTGCATGGTATGAGAATGTAAACACACACACTCACTCACTCACACACACACACACACACACACGCACACACATGGCGCCGCTGTGTCCCTGTGAGAGGATGAATGTAGATCCTGAGTCACTGAGCGACTATGATGTGCTTTGTTACTTCTCGTAAGTCCTTTCCTTTTTCTCTCTCACGCTTCAGTCTTCCTGTTCACTCGCTTCAAGGCAGAGAGACAGACAGAGTGAGAGAAAGACAGACAGACAGAGACACATTGAGTGAGAGAGACATAGAAAGAGAGAGGAACACATATATATAGAGAGACATAGGAGTGAGAGAGAGACATACAGAGAGGGAAATACAGGGAAACATAGAGATACAGAGAAAGAGAGAGAGACATAGAGAGAGAAAGACACATACACAGAGAGAGAGAGATATAGAGGCAGAGAGAGACATACCTACATAGAAAGAAAGAGGTATACAGAGAGAAAGAGACATAGATAGTGAAGGTGAGAGGCATGCAAAGGGAGAGAGAGACAGAGTGAGAGATACATGCAGAGAAAGAAAGAAAGACATACAGAGACAGTGAGTCATACAAAGAGAGACATACAGATAAAAACACAGACAGAGTGAGAGACAGAGAGTGAGAGAATAAGTGAGAGTGAGACAGAGAAAGTGGCTGTAACACTAGAAGGGAAATTAGTGTGCCACAAATTGGGCTTTGACGTCCCTTTTTCTTCAGACTCGCTGGAGCATTGAAGCGATCAGTACAAGAACAAGTGTCACACACACACACACACACACACACACACACATACTGAGCTTAGAGACTGTACACAGCTCTCATGCAGAGTTACTACAGTTTCTACTACAGCTCCACCAATTACCAATGACTATGATATACTGTATGCTATAATGCTCTTTATAGTGCTTTTTTATAATGTGCTTCCCTTCTTTACATTCTAACCTTTTTTATTCTGTCCTACTCAGCAATGTCGGTGGGGGTGAGAATTGAAAAATGCAAAGCTTTTACCACACTTGGCTACATACTCCATGCTGTCATAGTTCTATAACAACACTGCATGCCAGGCTGGGGTGGATTTGCCAAGCGCTCAAATATACCGCTGTGTATTTGCCAACAAACCCGAAGCGCATCACTCCCTGTTTCATCGAGAAACCTCCTTTGGCAAAATACATAAATCCTTTAGCTTTTAGTTTCCATAAAACAGAGGAAGATTACACTTTTCATTAAAACTCTAGGCCTAATTAAATATAATTAGGGACTTTGATCATTGACAGGTGCAGATACAGCTACAACGACTGGAAATAAATAAATCTGTATTAATTCTGTAGCTACAACAGTCAAAGTGGATAAGCAATGAATCTAACACTACAAAGAGTTTGACAATTTTATGTCGCATATGAATTAATTTCAGATGAAGAGTTATCACTCTTGTAATGAACTGTTAACAGCTGCCCATCTACTCAATACAAGGGAATTTTGGCACAAAATTCAATCACATAGCACATGATTTGTGGCTCCAGGGTGTCATCTGTTTTATAACCCAAGCATCCAAATTAACATGCAGTTTTGAAAGATTGAAAACTTCACACACATAGAGAAAGTGTCTTGTAGTTTCATCATGAATTTCCATTATCCAAATTGTTTTCTTAGCATGTGACTCATGTAGACCGGTAAGGACAGAAGCCTATGTAGAATCATACATTTTTAAGTCTTTAGCCTGGCAATGCATTGACTGGACTATTATACTGGTTAAATATGAATTAAATATGAAGTGGGGCCCTGAGTGGTGTATCAGCACAAGTTCTTAATCCACCTGTGCAGGTCACACAGCTTTGGGGGGAAAAATAGAAAAATCACATTTTCATGCTTTCATGCATTTAATTGACCTAAATTTGCAAAAATGTTAAATTAGTTACACATCAGACATGTTTTTATTATTATTATTATTATTATTTTGGCTGTGGTAGGCCAACACACTACAGCACCAGAAAGCAGCAAGACATATTTATGCATAACCCTGCTTTAACTCCATTGTTACCTTTATTACCTATACTGCAGTACCGACTGTCACCACCTGTGGCCGCCAAAGAGCTATAGCGAACTGCAAACTCCTTAATTCTCTGATACATACAGTATAAAATGAATTAAACAACACAGCAATAAATTCATTTATTGTGCCTATCTCTTGACTGTGCTCAACTGTAATGATTTTATCTACATTAAAATCATTCTCCACACCAGAACTAATTATTTTCCTATAATAGCACATCCTAAAGTGTGTTATTCCTCTCATTTTCCCCATAAATGTACATTCTGTACGTCTGCTACAACAACTTGCCAGCAGTTACATTTTTTACTTATTTCAAAATAAAATGCTACAATGTTTATCCATGTCTAGTTGTGGAAACAAGTTTCTTCCTGTTCTCACTTATGTTACAGTATATATCATATACTTTTTTCTCTCTTGAAGTTAAAAAAATCTGTTTATTATTTAAATGATGTGGCGTGTCCACCAAACAAGTCCCAGTGAATGAGCTGTTACTATAGAAACAATAACATATTACAGTGAGTGCATTAATATAAACATGTGATTGCAGCTGCACTATTGTCAGCTGCTGTTATAGAAAATTAATCAACACCTCCTGACCAATCAGAATCCAGAATTCAAGAGCGCTGTGCTATAAAATATATGTATGTAGCTGTTTTTTCAGTAGCACAGGCCAGATCAATCGTGTGTGTGTGTGTGTGTGATAGAAACACACTAGCATGTGTTTCTTTTGGGCACATCTCACTAATTAAAGAGTGTGTGTTGTCAGAAAGCAGATCGGCAGCGTGAAATCATCTTAGCTGTGTGTGAGCGTGTGAGAGAGAGAGAGAGAGAGAGAGAGTTTGTCTGTGTGGGAAAAAGAAAGTGACGGAGGGAAAGAAAGAGCGAGAACACAATAAAAAGAATATATTCATGAATGTGACTGTTATTGTGGCTTTATAACAAGTCTTCGCTCTATGATATTGATCCTGAAATCCGCAGACAGACAGAAAGAGACAGACAAACACTGACAGACAGACAGCAGCAGACAGACACCGTTGGAAAAGAAAGGAATATCCAGAGAGAGAGACAGAGAGACTGTAATCAGCCTGAGCTGGGATGCTTGTTCTCTTTGTTGCCTCTGCTAGCCGGATGCTAAGCCTATTTTCTGCTTAGCGCTGACGCTATTACAGAAATGTTATTGGGACTCACCCCATGCTGCTGCTCTCTACCCCTGACTGCTAAAGCAGTTAGATACGCACACACACACACACACACACACACACACACACTTCACTAATTAATGTGTGGGCCCTCAGTCTGAATCCCATACTATACTCCTGAGTATTATTAGCACTGTCTTCAGACAAACTGTATAAAGATCGTTTTTAAACTCTTTGCTTTTTCTGTACGGAGTGAATCCTATGCTGGAGGAGACATTCATCAACATATGTGGCTTGTACTGTGACAAATCTCCGTCTGTTACCCCAGAATATTACCCAGTGAGCACCAACTGACCAACTGATCCATCCTTGGGTTTGGACAAAGATGCTGTTTTTGGTCCATTGGTCTTAACTTGTCTACTAAATATGTCCATTTTTTTGTTCACTGGCTTGTATTTGATGATATAATGCACCATTATTGGTCCTTATAAACGTAATCTGTCTCCTATATATGTCCTGATGTTGGTTAATGATTGATGTGGTCCATAATGAGCTTTTGGTACATTGCTCTTGGCATTATTGACACTATACACTCACCTGCCAATTTAATAGGAACATCTACACAACTGGAAAAAGAACAGGCAATATTTTTTAAAATCTTCAACAGTTCAGTTTTGGTCCAGATCATGTGCCCACTGTTGCCTCAAATTCTTGTTCTTGCTTGACAGTAGTGGAAGCCAATGTGGTCTTCCTCAAGGTTTGACATGTTCTGAGATGCTTTTCTGCTCACCTCTGTTGTAAAGAGTGGTTATTTGAGTTTCTGGCCAATTGACCAGTCTGGCCATTCTCCTCTGACCTTTCTCATCAGCAAGGTGTTTCTGCCTGCAGAACTGCAGTAAACTGTAGTAAAAACAGTGAGTCTTTTCCGTCTGTTCAACCAACCCCAGCCCTTGTGTTGAAACTATGTCTGACTTGTGAGTTGTCTTTCTTTTTTTTTAGAAAAAAAGAGCACAGCTAGGCTGTTTCGGGGGCCAGAAAAATATAAACAGAGCTCTGAAATGAAAACAAAAACCCAGATCCAACAGATCCATTACATTGACATATTATACATCACAGTTTTTAAGCTTTATTACAATGCTACGAATGCCCTGTGTAGTCATTAAAAATTGCAAACTGCACCTTTAAGCATCTTTGTGCTCACTGGGATGTCATGCGAGCTTGTTATCTTGACGTCAGACTTGCTGGTGTATGCAAACCCAGTCACCTAAATCTCTTACAGAGAGATGGCGTGAGTTTCCTGGGGCAGGTGGGTGCTGGCGGGAAGCGGCCTGGTGCTCTCCAGGTCCACGGGTTGTGTCCCATTACCACCTGGCCTTCCTCTAAGTGTGAGCGTGCGTACCTTCTCAAGCCCTCCACCCTTAGAAGATATCCAGACGCTTCTGATCGCCCACTGGCTGACTTCCACAAATGGGAATTTGGGATTTTCTTTGTTTTGGCAGAAGGGCACAGAAGCGGGTGCTTGGCCGGTGAAGCATGACCGAGAGTGTCCAAGTGCACTTTTAAGTCAGAAGGACAAGCTATTGTGTTAAAACCTCAGTTCAAAGATGCAGAGAACTTTGACTGGTGTTAAGGTCAGAATAATAGCGGACTGATAATGACATGTTCAGTACTTTTAGATAAATTCTGAAGTGGACAAGGTGCGGGAACCCGTCTCACACACACTAACTCAAACTACACACTTCACACACTACACCCACACTAGGGAAGATCACAAAGATAGCAACAGTTCCAGTCCAGTCGCCCTGAAAGTGGCGCTGCGGTGAGCCCAAATTGAAAGGGTGGGACTGGAGCCACGGAGCATGAAAGAGGATAAAGAACGAAGGGAGCGAGGGAGAGAAAGCATGAAAGAGCGACTGGACCAGGGGCGGGTGACGCCCCGAAAGGACCCCATCCTGCCCACTTAAGGAAGATGAGAGACGAAGGAGTGAGCAGGGGGGCTAAGAAAAAAGAACAGAGAGCAACATATTATGAACACTCCGTCGACCACTTTAAAGTTGACAAAAGCAGGGAGCGAAAGAGGAGCATGGGGGGGAGGGAGAGGTGAAGAGATAGAAGGATAGAGAAAAGCAGGAGAGGAGCAGGGGGGAGGACACTGACGTTTCACCCACCCATTTAATTAGCCACTGAGGATAAATTGACTGGATCTGTGTGTGTGTGTGTGTGTGTGTGTGTGTCAGGTCACCCAGCGTTGAAGTATTTTTCTTTTTCTCCACTAATCACTTCTATAATTCTTGAAGTGTTCTTGATTAGAGCAAAACTACATAAACACTGTAATTAAATGTAAACATGGTTAAGGTGCTGTGTTTGTTGGTTTAGTCCTTTATTTCCAGTTTGTACAAAATGGCCTGTTTCTAATTAACGATAAGAGCAGATCAATACCTGTTTTATCTGGATCGAGATTAGATCTGGATGTATCTGTGAAACCGTGGGACCAGAAACAGTCTTAAAGATTGTGCCAAGATGCAGAATTTCTCATGTACATGCTGCTTTAACTGGTGAGGATTCTCTATTTAATTATTTTATACTCAAATAAACAAATAAACAATGATATAAGAGCAGACACCATGTCAATAATAGGCCCAGGGACCAAATAGGACCAAAACACATCTCGTATCTACTTGAAGAACACTAAGGTTCGGTCAGCTCGCAGTACCTACAGAATGCTGAGACAGCATTTAACTTTTATTCTCCCCAAAGCTGAAACCAGCTGGCAGGAGATCTCAGAAATGCCCCAAATTACCCATGTTCAAGTCTTGTCTTAAAACAAGAAGTCAAAAGTATAGGCACTGTGTGTCTACACACTGGACTTCTTTTTAATGCTTTCTATATCTAATACACTATATGGCCAAAAGTACGTGGACATCTGATCATCACCCCCATATGTGGTTCTTCTGCAAACTGTTACCACAAAGTTTGAAGCACACAATTGTATATAAAGTCTTTCTATGCTGTAGCAATACAATTTCCCTTCACTGTAACTAAGAGGCTGAAACCTGTTCCAACATGGCAATGCCTCTGTGCACAAAGCGAGCTCCATGAAGACATGGTGTGTGAAGGTTGGAGTGGAAGAACTCGAGTGTCCTGCACAGAGCCCTGACCTCAACCCCACTGAACACCTTTGGGATGAACTGGAACACCGACTGCACCTCAACATCAGTGTCTGACCTCACTAATGCTCTTGTGGCTGAAAGAACAAAAATTCCCACAGCCAAGCTCCAAAATCTAGTGGAAAGCCTTCGCAGAATAGTGGGGGTTATTATAACAGCAAAGGGGTAAAACTCAATATTAATGCCCATGCTTTTTGAATGGGATGTTTAATACTCAGCTGTCCACATACTTTTGGTCATAGAGTGTAATTGCCTATTATTTTGTTTTTAGTTCTATAAAGCACTTAAAATTGCCTTTGTGTATGAAATGTGCTATATAAATAATGTGGCCTTGTCTTGCCTTAAAGAAGGCCAATGTACCTCTGAGGGCACAGTTTCATTCGTTGTACCCTGAGGCACAAACATTTACATATAAACTACCCTTCTTTCCGACTGATTCAATTGTGCTCATTTAATCATTTATCATGTATCATAGGTAACAATAATAAATATTAATCCTGTGCTGTTGTAGAACCTGCTGCCGGTTCTAGAATTGTAATATCACAAGTGACTGGACTCATATGTAGTAGTGTGTGTGTGTGTGTGTTGTGTGTGTGTGAATGGGCTCAGCTCTCTGCAGACCTCAGGCTTTGTTTATACTTGGCCGCCGTTAATCCTGCACTTCTCTCCTGTTGCCTGGACCTGCCAATCAAAGCCCTGACAGCACCACCCAAAGGCTTCTGGGAGATCGGCTTTCACTCTTGCAGAGGCACGCATGGCAAACAGAAAACTCAACACACACATATACAAATGTCCACGTTCAAAAGATGTTGGGTAAAGCACACAACGAGGTAGAGTCCATGCGCGAATGGATATGGTTTCAAAGTGAGCTAAAAAGTGCTAAATGTCTTCAAAACATACAAACAACAATACAAACAAAATACAGAGAGCTAGCGCACACACTGGAGGTTGCAAAGTCTCATCATGAAGACCAACATCAGGGTGGTTCAAATAGAAATGACGAAGACACAGAAAATGAGAATTCCTACAAGTGTAGTCAATCAGCCAAGACATGTTTGGTGTCTAATGTTTGCTTGTTTAGTTTTGCACTGGAGCTACATAGCTAATGTAGCTAACAAGTAATGGAAGCCAATGTTCCCAGTCTTGCAGTCTTGTTGCTAATTTTGGCGATTTTATTTAAAAAAAAGAGTCTAGTGACAAGTTATTAGACATACCCAATTATGTTCTGAGCAGAAGTTAGTGTCCTGCACACGATACAGCTCTCCAGCTTACTTCACAGCTGCTGATTATACGAGTTGTGAAAGCAGATTCACTCGATTCACCACCAGTGTGTAAACCCAGTAACCAATTATTGACCACCATTGTTCCTAATGACCAATCACTGACCTCTATTGTTCCTAATGACCGATAACTGATCACCAATGTTCTCAACAACCAATCACTGATCACTGTTGTTCTCAAAGACCAATCACTGATCACCATTGTTTCCCAATTTTCATGTTGATTCATTGAATATACACATTAGTATATGATGTCATCTGCTGACTTCTAGCTACAGAGCAATACTAAAGAGACAAACTGATCAACTACATTTGGGATATGGGGAAATTGTTCGCATTACCTTTTTGGCCAAGCTGTGTTTGTCATTAAGTTTATCTTATTCTTTTCATAGCTAATCTCTAAGCTTCATCAGTGTACAGTGTGTTTAATATGTGTAATATGTACAAACACTGTACTCTTTACTTAACATTAGTTAGCATTCCTTACCTTGACATGCCACACATGAGCATGAAACATTTATCGACCACAACTGGAGTAAATCAATAATGTTTTTATGCCAAATGACATTCATTCATTATTCAAATCTCAAATCTGATGCTGAGTGCATGGGGCAGCATGGCAGGTTTGAGTCCTAGTCATGACACGGCTGTCCATTTGCACAACACAACACTGGCTTTGGAGGTGTGTAGGCTAAACCAGCGTGTGTGGGCAGGATATTGCTTCAGCGATGCTGCCTTGAGGCAAAAGAAGGGGGTGTAGCCAGACATATGCAACATGTGTCGTGTACATGTTAAGTTATAACACCAAAAAAAAAAAAAAAAAAAGAAGCTGGTCACAAGTCGGTTGAAGCTATGCTATGTAGCAGGAGACCTTCTGAAAAAGTCTGTCCACTTGGCGGTCATCTTTGCTAAAAGTGCTATCTGCCCTCTTCCACATACATGAGCTCACAGATGCCTGTGATTGGCTAGTGTCACTGTAGTTGACAGGGGAGGGAGAGTATGCCCCTCCCACCCACAGAGCACAGCCAGTTTTTCTCTGGTGGACTCATGGCCACTGATCGCTGTGAAGGTGAACTCTTTTCTGTTCCACCACTCGGGAGACACAAAACCGTATGTCTAAACCATCACACACTCTTATTTCTGATGTGTTTCTGACACAAAGACGCTGCAGAGCTAAAAACAGATGTAGCTCCATCTTGAAACTGAATCTCTTTCTTCCTCAGCACAGCTGGGGGGCGTGGCTTAACTGAATATTAGAACTGATTCTGTTGCTAATACAGTTCACATTTGATTTGTATGTTTATTTTAATATGAAATGAAGCTGTTTATGCAAAATGGAGTTAATGAAGCAAATTTCTCGTGAGGCGAGTGTGATGATTCAGACATGCAGTCTGTTTATGTGATGCTAATCTGGTGTCTGTAAACTTCCCTTAACTTCCCTGTTACCTACATTGATTCCAGAGCATCAGTGCCAAAGTAAATAAGCAAACTAAAGACAACAAACTTCGTCAGTGTGTCTGTGCAAAACCTGTGATGGCGGCATTACAGCGTCACGCTTCAGTGGAGCTGAGGATCAGGTCAGATACAGGCTGTGGTGCAATCAGAGAAGTCGCAGCACGCTTTTTATTTCTGACGCTGAATTATTTACACACACACACACACACACACACACAAACACACAGGGATTCTGATACACTGCAGCACTGTCTGCACGCCTGACTGAGCTGAAAGAAAGAAAGAAAGAAAGAAAAGGAAAAGAAAGTAAGAAGAAAGAGAAAACTAGAAGAAAACTAAGAAAGAAAAAAACAAGAAAAAAGAAAGCAAAATGAAGAAACATGAAGAAAGAAAAAAACTAAAGAAAGAGAAAGAAATTGAGAGACCAAGAAAGAAAGAAAGAAAGAAAGAAAGAAATGAAGGAAGAAATGAAGGAAGAGATGAAGGAAGAAAAAGAAAGAAAGAAAGAAAGAAAAGGAAAAGAAAGTAAGAAGAAAACTAAGCAAGAAAAAACAAGAAAAAAAAGAAAGAAACATGAAAGAAAAAACAAAAGAAAGAGAAAGAAATTGAGAGACCCAATAAATAAATAAATAAATAAATAAATGAGGGAAGGAAGGAAGAAAAAGAAAGAAAGAAAGAAAGAAAGAAAGAAAGAAAGAAAGAAAGTGAAGGTGTACGGTGGTTACAGAGGCTTATACAGTAATAAAGAAAGTAAATATTTTTAGGCTCCTAAATATGATTAGTTTGATAATTAGTTTCTTTGCAGAGTTCTTTTCTTAACAAATCCCCGCCTCTGTACATTTAGCCACTTTCACAACTAGGTTTACTTTTTACTTTTACATTCAGTCACTTGACAAATTTATCTCTTATCTACTGCATTCAAGAACAAACAGCTAAAGACAAAACCATATGAAGTGCCATGAATGTGTGAGCCTCCATAACCTGAAAGACCTGCTTTAAAGCTCATTCCTCCAATAACACAGTGTGCTGATAGAGGAGAAGAGAGGAGAAGAGAAGACAGAAAAGATGGAAAAGGAGGTAAATTGTGTCATTGATGTCCATTATGATGTACAATTAAATAAATAAAGTGCACAATGTATGAAAAAATTGAAGTTTTATATTTATTTTTGCAGTGTCTTTGTATCATTACTTTATTTACATTTCTGTGTATTTGCTAAGTAAAAGAAAGAAAGAAATAAAGAAAGAAATGCAATATAAATAAAAGAAAGTCAAGAAAGCGAGCAAGCAAGAAGTCCAACATGATGCAATGTTAAATGAATAAAGTCTGGCAGTTTGGTAATTGGAGTAGAAATGAACAGATTAAAACGGATGTTTGGGTTCTAAAGATTATGATTTTCTCCATAAGAAAGAAGGGAAGCTGGATGTGAGTTGTATCATTGAAATCTAACAGGATGCATATAAATAATCTTTCATACTGTATCAGTAAATGGTGCATCAAAACTAAAAAAAAAGGACAGAAAATTGGATAAAATCCAAAACAAAAAAATGTTGAATGTAGACACAAGTTACACGCACTGTTAGACCTTCAGCAGGTGCACACGGTGTAGAAGAAAGATGGATGAACTCCAAAACATTATGAGTGGGTTTTTTTTCACTAATAAATGCATTTCGGTCTGTGCCTATATGCTTATTGTTTTACTGTATTTGAATTTCTTCCTCCAAGAAAGAAAGAAAGAAAGAAAAAGCTGTGGTTGGGAATTATGTCTAACAGCTACTACACCTGGTTAAAAGAAGTCTGTCATTTTGGTAAATGGTGTATAAATGAGCTGATAAAATGGATGTCCAGGTATAAAGATTACTATTTTGAAAGAACACTTGGTGAAATTTTTTAAAAATGTAATAAAATCCAAAAACAGTCAACAACTGCAAAAACAACCAACCAACCAACCAAATAAGACAAAAAAAAATACAGAAGGTTTTTGCATATGACTCCAAAACATTATGAGTTTTTCTTTGCACTAATAAATGCATTTCTGTCTCAGTATAGGCATTCACTGTGTTTATATATGAGAATGTCTTCCTCTAAGCATGAAAACTGCTTGTAAATCATGTCCCTGATCTCAGTTGAATAAATAAAGTGTATCATGTCGGTACAGCAGTAATGAGCTGCTGAAACAGGTGTTTGGTGGTAAATCAGTGAACTGAGCGCTTTAAGCCTGACAGAAGATTAGTGGCACTGTTTGGAGCAGATTTACTGCAAATCCCGAGCTGTTTGTCAACCACACACACACACACACACACACACACACATATACACACACTGGCATGTTTATCCAGCTGCCCCACGTCCAGGGGGGTGACAAACAAACACGACAAATTGTTAATTAAAATCAGGATTTGTTCTTATTTCGGTTGGATAAATAAATTCATGCGCAGCTCGGAGTGATGGTCAGGAGGAGGAAACGTGTGGATTTGTGTATTGATGCGATTTAATGGACGTCCAAATCCAGAGAACAACTTCGAGCCACTTCTGTCCAGACAGCACCCAAACTTCACATGTTAAATTACACACATGTTTTTTTTTTTAGACACATCACACGTTGTTTCACACGTGATCACGTGATTATTCACCTGATTTCACATGTGCTTACTTGACGTGTGCAATTTCAGGGCATAATAACATGTTGAAATGCAACTTTACATGTTTTTCACCTACATTATCACATATTATTCACATGGTGTCACATGAAAAAAAAAAACAAAAAAAAAAAACAAAAAAACATATAATGGTGCATTTCAATATATTATTATGCTCTAAAAATTGCATCTGACTCTATAGAGAATCCCAAACCATCTAAATATCACATTAAATAGTGCCATATATGCTAACCATAGTACATAAAGACTTCAAACGTCAGTACGTCTCATTTACATTTACAGCATTTGGCAGACGCCGTTATCCAGAGCAACTTACAATTATCTCATTTATACAACTGAGCAGTTCAGGGTTAAGGGTCTTGCTCAAGGCAGCACGGCAGCGCTGGGATTTGAACACTCAACCATCTGATCAGATGTCCAATGTCTTAACCACTGAGATACCACTTTGTAAATCGCGTCTTACGTAACAGTATATTCACTAAAAGGTAATGAAGTAGGACTTTCATGTAGAGTAGTGCCTTTCATATCGCTGGTTTGGTGTCCTCTAGGGTACCTTTAATATGCATCTTTCACTTGGAAATGATAGTGCACCTTTAAAATGATTTAAGGTAATTAAACGGACCATAATTAGGCCTAGCATTTAGAGTAAAGCTTTAAAGGTACACTGCATGCACTTTTCTAGCTAGAAGATAGCCTACATGGGGAAAAAAAGTGTGGGCATGAGGCAGAACTCTTTGTTCTGATGTTCTGAGAGTATAAGTATTAATATATATGCTAAAAGAATATATAAAAATGATTTCGGGGGGAGGGGTACTTATTAATGAGTTGTTTTTTTTTTTAAACATAAGGGTTTTTACTTAAAACCTTCTCGGAAACGCCTCTATTTAAATTTTGTTCACAGCCATAATCCACCATTATAAATGTTATTATATTTATTATCAGGTTTTTATAGTTATTAGGCTGTTGGATCTCATTTCATTTGAATGGATTTAAACCCAACCTCAATAACCTGAAATCAAGCATGTGAATAATGTCAACTTAAAGAATTTAAAGTCTGGTCTGCATGGGGAAAGTTCAGCAAGAAAAAAAAAATCCATGGATCCAACAAAAAGCCAGAAAAGAATTTACTGAACAAATTTAAATGAGTTTATGAGTCTAATGTTTTAATAGTTTGGGTCATGATCATAATATAAACCTGTACTGAGAGGGTTTACTGAATATTTTTACAGTAGAGGTTTCTGGTTGCAAAATGTTTGAGGGTTCTCCATGCGCAGGGACAAGCCGAAGAGCCCTGGGGTGCTAAATGTTTTTATAAGAGTGCAGAAGGAGTTTGTTAGAAGCAGGGTTCATACTTGAGAGGTTTGTTAATAGCAGTGACGTCACTATGTTTTAAGCCTAAACAATATATTTGACCCTATTGATGAAGTACACCGGAACTCTAGTTGAGCTGTTGTGGAGGGAAGGGGGAATAATTAAAGTGCTGCACAAATGAAAATCCATGCGGTTGAGAAGAAACCCAGCCTCTCCACATGTCTGGTGTGAAACTGTCCGTCTGAGATATCATGCCCTGTCATGTCATGTCATGTCATGGAAAACAACAGACAACACTTCTTCTTCATTTTTTTTTAAGAGAAACTACAGTATGTCCTTATTCACTAAGTTATATATTACTGCAGAGCTAACTGCAGAGCTCTAACTTTCAGACTAAGTGATGTGGTGTAAAAATATAAAGATATGCACAATACAACTTAAAATACACACTTCCACACTGCATGTAGTTGTAAACTAATACAAAAACGATAACTAAAAAAAAAAATCAACAATACTATATATTTAATGATTGCGCTAATACTGACATACTGCTGTTTAAGAAGTGTCGTAGTGCTGTGATGGAGTTGTGATGGAGGCTGTAGCAGTGACCAGCATGGAGAGTATGCACTTGCATCATGACAGTATCCCAATTATTTTATTTCAACTTGAACATCCACAGAGCTAATCACTACTTTGCTAACCAACCAACACTTACAAACTTTGATTTTTTATATATATATATATATATATATATATATATATATATATATATATATATATATATATATATATGATTTGATGATAAAATACATGCAATATGAGCAGTAATATAAGCAGGAGTAGCCTACTCAACTGTATTCAGTTCTACACACTTTATTTATATTTATTTATTTATTTATTTATTTTCATAGGCAGTGTTTAACTTCCTTACAGGGTTCTTCTTGGAACCCTCTCTGACTAGGACACAGGAAACAGTTGTTGGGTTCAGCACAGAATCTTTACCACCTGAATACTCAATCTTACCAGATTTAACCCTTTTTCTAAGAGAGTAACTGACACTAGCTCATTCACCAAAGCAACAGTTTTCACTGTATTGTACAGCTTCACAATTCCTCTTCAGCTCTTCTGTGCGGAATCATTCTCCATCACTGCACACTTCATTAATTTTGCAATATTCTTCATCATTTGACTCTTGTTTTCTGTACTAATGTTGTTCATATTTGCTGGATTTTACTTGTACTCAGATTAAACACACTACATGAGTTCACAAAGTGATTAGTATTTTATTTATTCCTTCATCTCCAGTAACAGAGAGTGGTGGATCAGGAGATTTGACTCCATGATTTGATTCATTTATGAGGATTTGATTCTTTTCTTTTGATTCCTTTATCGTGATTCAGTTCTTTTATTTCAGCAGCACGCGCACGCGAGACGACTTCTGCATGCAACCTGAACTTCAGCAACTTCCAAATATGGAACTTAATATAAACCTATTTATTGTTTTATTATCTTTAAAAAAAAAAAATCAAGCATTTAATCGAATTGAATCAATCACGAAAATACTAAACTCTCCATTTACAATTTTTTTATTTAGGTATTTAATTTAAAAATGTCTTATAAGTTAAATAAACTCCACAATATGAAATAGTAACAGCAGTACAATGATTGAGCCCTGATTTTTTTCTTTGTTTAACATTGCTTGTACTTTTTTTTACTGAATGGCTGCAATTTTACAGATGTAAGATATCCCTACATTCAAATTTTACATGACTTTCATATCTTCTTTGCACAAATTAATTTAAATCATATGTATTTCTTCAAACATATGACATTGTGGTGGTCATTCTTAAGGTGATATAGAACAAAAAAAACATTAATTTTGATTTAAATCATATTTTATTTAATGAATGTAATGCAAAAAAAGTATCAGCTCATTTTTTTAACATTTCACAGGAAACAAGTTTGGTTCACATTTTTGTTTTCTCTGTTGCAGGACAATCGCATTGTATAATTTTATTTTATATTTATTGCCTTCATAGACACACAAGAAGTCCAAGTGCAGTGAGTTGCAGTGGATTGAGGAAGGCAAGGAGATGTAGAGGGATTTGTGGATCTGTTTAGTCTTTCAAATACCCAATTACTGCCAAACCAGGTTACACGTCAGGAGGAAATAACAGTATTTCTTTTTTTCCCCCAGACTGGCGAAGGCTAGAGAGAGCAAAAGTCTTCAGAGGATCCTCTTGTCTAAGGCGGTGAAGGCAGACAGGCATCAGAGCTGATAGCCAAAGACCTTTGGCATGGGATTAATCCTGCAACACCAGTCTAAAGTAGTCTAGAGTATCTCCTCCTTTAGAAGATTTCCACCTTGAAATCCAGTTTTTGCAAATGGCTCCTTAAAAGTCTTTAGAGCACAATTTTGAGAATTTGTTCTATACTGATGGTGCGGTGGCTTTCTAAACAAAACTAAAATGCTAAAAAAAAAAACACAACTTCTCACAGGACCTGAAAGCGCCAAGCCGCCTGGTCTTTGTAGTCCAAACAGTCTGCACTGAAGTTTAGTTTCCATGGTGAGGCAGCTTGGTCTTTGTAGTCTTTGTAATCCACACAGTCTGAGGAGGTGAAGGGCAGCGCCGCACCGCCGTAGCCCTGGTGTGTGTGTGCATGCGGGTGATGGTGAGGGTGGTGGTGCCCGTTGCTCTGCCCAAGGTGGTGGGGGTGATGCGGGTGCGTGTGGTGTCCAGACACCCCGGTGCCCGCCATGGAGCTGAGCTGAGGGTGATGAGGGTGGTGGCTGTGCATGGGCGCCAGGTAGGAGCTACAGTCCATGCTTCCGAAATATGAGCTGGACGCAGTACTGGGGTAACTCTGGGCGTAACCGGGCGTTTGGTTGTAGGACACCGGGTAGGAGGCTACTCCGGCTGGCCCTCCACTTCCTGAAACCCCGCGCTGCATACAGGACGCGCTGGTCGGTGGTGCGGGATCTGGGACGGTGGGAGGAGCCGGAAGGGGTGATATAGGGGCAGGGCTCCAGATAGATGACACGGGCGTGGCCCCAGAGGCGGAGCTACTGCTCATGCCCAGTCCACCCAGGTTTGAATTTGAAGAGGACGAGGAGGAAGATGATGAGGATGAGCTGGTGCTCGACACCGCTGGAGGACTGAACTGGCCGCTGCTCTCGGAACCGGGACTCTCGCGTGATGGAGAGGCTTTTTTCTTCGCAGGACGGATTTTAGCGCTGCTGCCACTGTTACTGCTGCTGCTGCTCTGCTGCTGCTGCCGACACTTAGCTCTCCGGTTCTTAAACCACACCTGGCCAGGGAGAGAACCGAATATCAGTACATATTTCACAACAAACACAGGTGTACAATGTACCTCATCATTATTATTATGGTTATATTTCTAAACCCTAAGACTTATTTTCTAGTAATTACATGGAAAACAGTGCAAACTGAAGAAACGATTATTATAGGAGTGGAAGAATAGGTAGAACCTTCCATGCCACAGGGGAAAAGATAGCTGAGGTTACTAATAACAAATGGAAATTGTGACAAGTCAGCATGGTATCTCTGACACAGTGATAAACCGACTCATCCTGACACATCTGGAATTATTACCTCATTTTATTAATACAACATTAATATTAAATGGAGATCACTATCAACTCTATCAACTGCCACGGTCCTGTCAGTAAAAGTTATTATTTAAATATTAAAATCGCAAGCCTAATTGACTAAATCAGCTGAATTGTATGAAGTTTAAAGTTTAAGTTTATGACAAGCACACTAATCTTTGATTTCATAATATTTCATATAACTTCAGTGTTCATAAACCAGGGAAACATGATGTTAATATTAAGGGTGCAACATCCTGATGATTTGGACTGATGCACTGATTTAAAAGGCAGTTGATAAGTTGACAAATAAGTGGTGTGTACAAAATAACGCATTTTTAAACTGATGTGTAATAATTTAATAGCCTAGCAAGGTGTTTAGCCTGTAACTCTGATACCTTTATAATTGTCCTTCTGTACATCATCATTCATCCTAGGCCTTCTCCAGATTTTCTACAAGTATGCTGACATATCCATTGGGATATCATATCTTAAATATGGAATCATCGCCTGAAATGAAATCGTATCGTACCCTGTGGAAGCCTGAGGTTGATGCATAATATTTCAGATCTACTTTTTGACACTGATTTATGTTCTGTGGATGGAAAGTTCAGGAAGAAAAGGTCTAAAGGCTCCAATTGGTCAATATGATGCTACATATTTGCTTAATATTTAAATGCTTGGATTATTGGAGTTTCAAATCCATGCTGAGATCCACGATGTAATGTTTTGCTTTGGCACTGGAATATGATCTGCTATAGAATATGATTTGCTCTGAAATATGATGGCACTGGAATATGATGACACTGGAATATGATTTGCTCTGGAATACGATGACACTGGAAATATGATTTGCTCTGGAATATGATGACACTGGAAATATGATTTGCTCTGGAATATGATTTGCTCTGGAATATGATTTGCTCTGGAATATGATTTGCTCTGGAAGACTGTAAAGTTTGACACTCGCTGCCTGGAGTTTTCCTGTTGATCCACGTGAAATCGTGCATGACTTAATTTCATTTGAAAACACACACACACACACACACACACACCTGTACTCGGGACTCCGGCAGGTTGATCTTCAGAGCCACTTCCTCCCGCATGAAGATGTCGGGGTAACGCGTCTTGGCGAACAGAGACTCCAGGATGTCCAGCTGCGTGCGCGTGAACGTGGTCCTCTCCCGCCTCTGCTTCCGGGGGTTGCCTTTAAAAAGAAAAATAATCAAATAATTACAATCCGCTTTCAAAATAAGGGCGACTTGTAAAAGTCTTTGTGTTAAGGGTCATAAGATGAAGTCAGGTGAGCAGTTTCTGAAAGTCTCGCGCGTGTTGAAAGTAGTTTCCATTAATAAAAAAGATTTAGAGCAATGAAAGAGACGCAGAAGTCCAAACCCAGATTAAATCTATACACAGCTATCGTGCAATTATTATTTAACTTAAATGAATGATTTCTCCTCTGATAAATTATTTTTTTTTTTGTAAGATGTGAGCACGTGCGCACTGTTTTCTTATAGGCTTTAAGAAAAGCTTTGGAACTTAAAGAGCGCGCGAGCTGAAGTGCTCTCCACTCATTTCTCCAAATATCACTATACGGGTTTGCCACATTGCTCATGCGATCACACGCTGATTAAAAAGCCTTGCCGGTGTGTGTGTGTGTGTGTGTTGTAATTCTCTCTTGGGATTTTTTAAATTAGTGCAGGTAGAAATCGCGCACTGCTAAATACTTTATTACAGAGTTACACCACAAAACCTTGCTCTAGAATAAACCCTAATTATTTACTCCAGCCTTTATCACCTAATACTAGTCTATAAAGACCTTCAATAGCAGATTAATTTGATTATAAGCAACTTATACTACACTATAACATACAGTACTATATTATTAATATACTGTACTATATCATACTATACCATACTATACTATAATATACTGTACTATACTATAATATAATATACTATAATATGCTGCACTATATCATACTATACTGTACTATACTATACTGTACTATACTATACTGTACTGCACTATATCATACTATACTGTACTGTGCTGTACTATATCACACTATACCATACTATACTATAATATACTGTACTATACTATACTATAATATACTGTACTATACTATACTATAATATACTATAATATGTTATACTACATCATACTACAATGTACTATACTATACTATACTGTACTGTGCTATACTATACTGCACTATACCATACTATACTATAACATGCAGTACTATATTATAATATACTGTACTATATCATACTATACCATACTATACTATACTATACTATACTATAATATGCTGCACTATATCATACTATACTGTACTATACTATACTATACTATAATATGCTGCACTATATCATACTATACCATACTATACTATACTATACTATACTATACTATAATATGCTGCACTATATCATACTATACTGTACTATACTATACTATAATATGCTGCACTATATCATACTATACCATACTATACTATACTATACTATACTATACTATACTATAATATGCTGCACTATATCATACTATACTGTACTATACTATAACATACAGTACTATATTATTAATATACTGTACTATACTATACTAAACTATAATATGCTGCACTATATCATACTATACCATACTATACTATACTATACTATAAAATACTGTACTATAATATGTTATACTACATCATACTATAATGTACTATAATATGCTGTACTGTACTGTACTGTACTATACTATATCATACTATACTATACTATAGTGTTCAGTACTGTAATGCCCAGGATGATGTTCAGTCACTTATCTGGTGTGACATTGCAGTTCAAACTGAACAGTAGCCTTCCATGAGTTTAGTCTCTGATTCTTTACTTTAAAAATATATTGCGCTTATTTTGCCTGGAACATGAGTAACTAAAAGGTGAAGCTAACTCAGTCACTGCTGGCATCTCTCCCATCTAAAACTGACTAAACTGCCTGAAATCTGGAACAGACGCTGAAGTAAATGATGAGTGTAGAATTAGTCAATCTGCACTTATAGTCCTGCTTTAATAAGGAATTCAGCTCAGGAGGCAGTGTGTGAAGGCTGTGGGGTGGATTGGGGTATTAAGCTGTGGAGCAACACAAAACACACACATTATATGGAATGATAGATTTTTTTTTGTGTGTGTGTTTTAAATACAAAATTATAGGCCAAGCCAAATTTAGTTGGTGATGATGCCTCGGAAAACCCGATATAAAAGTTCACTGTTAGTAACCATTCAAATTAGGGCTCTTTAAAAAAACAAAAACAAAAAACAAACAAACAAACAAACAAACAAAAAAACTTTGCAATTTGTAACACGGTTCTCGTGTGACACTTTTCCGTCAATTAAACAATCCGAAAAGTCTCTCAAATATCTTCCAAGATTTTCTGGAAGATTATTATTACTGTTTTTTCTTTCTTTCTTTCTTTCGTGATAGTGCTTTTATTGAGAAGAATTCCTAAATTCTGGCTCGTTTTTATTAAAAAACAAACAAACACACAAAAACACGCCATTTTCCACACAGTTTCCACGTAAAATCCCATCAATTAAACCTCGTATTATTATTATTATTATTATTATTATTATTATTATTACATTTTAATTTTCTTTTCGTGGTAATACTAATTGTAGCAACTATTAGACTAGAAACATTTGGGAGTTCTTATAAAAATTAGAACAAAACGCACACACACACACACACACATTGTAAAACTTTTTGTAATTCCGCCTACTACACAATCCGAAAAGCATTTCAATTATCTTCCAGGATCTTATTATTACTATTATTATTTTATTATTATTATTTTATTATTATTATTTTATCATTGGTAATATTTGAATGCTTGAATCCAGCCTGTGTGTTTTTTTTATTCTGTATGTGGTAAGGTGAGAGAGCTGTGCGCGTACCCGGATACCCTACGGAAGGGTGCAGGAGCTCCATGGGCGCGCCCCCGAGCCCCAGGCCGTTCACGGCGTACGGGGCCTGTTTGAGGTATGACATCATTCTAGCAGCTCGCGAGGGGTAGCGGCGGAGTCGCGCGCCGAAAAGTCCGAGTCTCCCCGCCGAGCTGACACACACCTGAGGAAGAGGAGGAGGTGAGGAAGAGCTGCACAAATACTTCATCAATAAATCAGCAGAGGAGGTGATGATCGAGTGCGCCGTGAAAACTGGGCATCAGTGTAATAATAATAATAATAATAATAATAATAATAATAACCAAGGTTAAAAAATAAAATAAAAAAAGTTATATCAAAATTTAAAAAAAAAATTAAGTCCAAGCAACCTGGTTGCTCCTGGTTTCAATTTAAAAGTTAATGCAAATTAATAAAGCACGAGATGTTATTCCATCTTACCGAATTTAAATTTAAATTAATTATTCTAAATATTTTTAAGAAAAAACTTTTTTTTTCTTTTGTTGCAGATTTATAAGCTAATTTCGTTCAAAAAAAAAAGTTTTGCGCCAAAACTCGAGATGATCCTGATAAACAGTTTAATGAATTAATAAAGCCCAAGCTAACTCCATACTCAGCATTCAAGCCTAATATTTCTTCCCCTGTAATAATAACTTCATTTATTTAGCGTTATTAATATTAACATTTTTCTATTTTGGGCTCCACAGCAACATGCAGGTCAGAAAAGTGCAGTCTCGAACATTAATTATCCTGCTAACAAAATTATCCCTTAAAAAACCCGACTTGTCCTTTAGGATCAATCAGAAATATAAACAGAGGCTTAATCACCTCATTTCACACTCCACTAATCATGAGGACTTCACACACTAATTGGCCGTTCACACTCTCTGCACCTCTTAAAACACAAGGCTCAAACTTTTGATCATTTTTTTTTTTTTGGTTTATAATCATCGAAACTCGTTTTTGTGCAGAAAAACACAGCCACTGATACTTTAGTATAATTAGCATTCATATTATACACGTGTTATTAATATTATACAACTCATTTAACTTTTTTTTTTAATCCTAGACATAAAAAAGTAATATTAATGTCAAAATTCTTAGATAATATTTCTATTTTTTTTTTAAATTTTATATGGTTTATAATTTTAACTCCTATTTTAGTATTTAGTGTCTAAATTTAGTGTATAATTTAAAAATATTTTAAAAGCAGAAATGCCTTTAAATAAACACAGAAGCATAAGCATTAACAATTATAAAATTCAGCTAAAAAAATATGAAACGTCTGTATGTTCAAATCTACATTTTTCCCCCAAATTGTTTAATAAATACTAATTTAAGTTGTGTTGCTTTGGGGTAAAAAAATAAACAAACAAAACAAAAGGTATAGGTCTGATCTTACATTTTTAAAAAGGGGACACTTTTATTTTTTATGCCGAAATTAGATAAATAAAGTAAAAGAGATGTAAATCTTCAGACTCGAGGGGAATCTGTGCTCTACTCAAGCCGAGGCTGCTGTGTGAAATGATTTGGGAGGACCTGAACTCGTTTCTCAGGTTTGGTTCTGGTGGAGTTAGTACAAATGTTTTAAAGACAAAAGTCGGGTTAAGTGACATGGTGCGCTTTTCATTCCCGCGCGCATTCGTATGGATCAGCTCCATTAAGAGCACGCAGCTAAAGAATCCACCGCGAGACGAGCTTTAACCAAATGTAAATCAGCAGCAACTGTGCAAATTATCCGTCTTAGCCATTTAGATTAGACTCCGAGGGGACTCCATTTACAGCGAGAAACCTTATCGACTCTGTAAACGAGTCAACCCCCAAAACCCAAACTCACCGCGCTGCTTCACGCATGCGTTACGAGTTGCATAAACAATCACACATTTGCACTAATCATTTGGGGAAAAATGCACATTTGCAAACCGAAGTGTTTTCACAAGCTAGCAAATGTTTATGTGAAGAAGTTGCATGTCACACAACTACTTCCTGAAGGAAAAAAAAAAAACAGTGCAACTTGTAACTTGAAAATAGGCCTATTTTAATCCTAGCCATCCTGACTTTTTTTTTTTTTTTTTAAAAATCAGGTGATGAACGAATTAAGTCGTTCTCTAGCAACGAGTGTCTCGTGCGTAATTTGTGGAAAAGACAGTAAAATGTCTCTTACCTGGTGATCTTCCTCTCGCGTATCCACTTTCTGTAAAGAATATCCAGGAGACCTGCTACGCCAAATGTACCAAATGTTTATTTACAGGTAAAAACAAATTAGAGAAAGGAAAGAAAAAAAAACAACGTGAACCCAAACCCCAAAATACTCCTTGGCCTTAAAAAAAAAGAGCAAATGCCCCAATCTGCTCTCACATCCGCGCGCGCTGCTAAAGATGACTGCCAATGTTGTCGAATTGAGATTGATCACTTTTTTGGTGCGTCTATGAGTAAAAGCTCACCTGCGGGACCGCGCGCCTCAGCCAATCAGAGAGCGCGCAGTTCCTTCCAGCCGAGCGAGCTGCCCAATCACGAGCGAGAGAGGCATTCTTTCATTGTGACGTCACGGTGACCTGCCGCGCGAATTGAGCGGGTCTCTGCGCAAAAAAAAAAAAAAAAATCAGCAATCCGAATACACTTTTTATTTATTTAAACTCATTAAGCTGATGAGTTGTTGTTATACATTAAAAATACCCCCACACACAATATTCAGGGGTTTAAAAACTGATATATTATCTCATCAGATGTTTAATTTAGATCATTTTAAGGAAAAAAAAAACTTTCACTGTAATAAAAATGTATTACAGGCTCAAAAACATGCTGTATGTTAAACAATAATACTAAAATAAAAAAAATTCAAGTTTTACTGACAGAGTTTTGTTGTTTTATTTCAAAAATTTTATTTTAATTTTATTTTAATGAATTGATGTGAGTGGCCTTCACTGAAAAAGTGTCTTAATGATTCCCTGATTCTTTTTTTTTTTAAAAAAAAACAAAAAACAAAACAAAACAAAAAAAAACACTGAAATTTAAAATCTAAATTTTACGCAAATTTCAGTCTATTTTTTAAAAAGAGAAAAATCACACACCGAGTGCTTCTACATCTTGTTTTAAAAAAAAAAAGAAAATTAAAAAAACAAGCATGCGCACTTTATACCCTGTACAAACTTTTATTTAATCATAATCATGTACTTTATTTAAAATTTGTTTCATTTTAGTTATAAATCATATGTGTCTGTTTTTTTCACAAATGTTCATAATAAGACTGAACTTCTGCGCCATGGAGGTTCCATGCTACTGGAAGTGATTTACACTTCAGTTTAAATCCATATCATCCATCAAGTCTACAGCCAGTGTGTGTGTGTGTGTGTGTGTGTGTGTGTGTGTGTGTGTGTGTGTGTTTAGAGAATATGACACATTTCACATGGCATGTCACTTATAAATTCTTTATGATGGACACTAACTATACTGTGCGCGAATGGAGGGAAAAAAATTCCAAAACACACAAAAAAACATCATGTTTGATTTCATATCAGGGGGAAAAACGAGCTTTAAAGAGTGTGGAATCGATATGGCTGTGTATAAAGATATCTGAGCAGCATTAAGCTATTGTCCCGTGTGTGTTTGTGTGTAATCCCGGAGTTTCCTCAGCGCGTAAAGCCGCTAAAGCCCCGGCCTGGGATTGGCCACTGCGCTCCTCAAGCACGCTTTTACTTCTGCTCGTAAAATTGTCTGCACTTATTAAAACGACGATGCATAAAATCCCCGGGCTAAATCCCCGAGTTTATCGGAAAGCATGAGGATAGGTTTATCTTTAAACTCCCTCCTCTTCCTCTCGGTGGCTGTCAGCCAGCTGAACACCTGCGGAGACGCGCAGAGGAACAAATCCATTACCGCCGCCGAGGTTTAGACTTTTAACGCGGAACATCTCACACTTTACAGCAACACGAGACTGCAAAGAGTCGCTGGGACAATAGAGGAGGCAAGAAAACAACCTGCGCCTTTTTTTTTTTAAAAAAAAAAAAGCTGAGCAGCTGAAAAGAAAACTTTTTCTTTTCCTTTTCCCCCAGCGGTGCCTGTGACACAGGTAAGACGCACACATGCTGTTCACACTGTGCCATGTTTTCTCACTTTTTAAACTTAATATCCAGTAGATCTTAGGTTTCAGGTCAATGCACTGAGTGTGTTATGGAAATAAAAACAAGCTGTGCATGGAGCACAGGAAAGAAACTGGTGCTTTAGTCACAAAACAGCAGCCTAATGAATGAATTATTGCTGTTTGTCATTTTTAACGCGTGCAGTACAAAGAGTTGTAAGTGCACAATGCAGCATTTATTCACTTTTTATATTAAATGCAATAGTACATTACAAAATAAGCAAAACAGCAAAATAAATAACTTCCTCTGGCTGCACCCAATGAGTGTGCTGAATGAGTTGGTTTTGCACGCGCTCTAATGAAACAGCAAAACTGAAATGAAAATTTTGCACCATATTAAATAAGTCTAGGATCACTGGTAGGCTTCAGTCTAGGAGTGTATTGGTAAGCTAATATAGTGACATTGCAATACACACACACACACACACACGCACAGGGACGAGGCTTTAATTTGGTTTGTGTAAAGAGCCCTGTTTTACTTCAAATCACAACTGGCTCTAATTAACATAATGAACGAGGCGCAGATACGGCGCGCGCGCGCGAGCTTCTATATGTGTGTGTGTGTGTGTGTGTTGGCCTGAGTGTGTATTCGCAAGAAGATGGTGTGTCCGACACTCAGCGAAAGCAAATCACTTCAAAAAGTGGCAAATAAAATTTAAAAAAGAAAAAAATATATATCAAGGAGTTACAACAGTTAATTTTGGCTACTTCCGGCCAAAGGAAGATAAAGAAGGGTCGCGTCCCAAACTGCATACTACCTTACTAAATAGTATGACAAAGCAGTATAGGAGTTATTTAGCACTGTAGAATATCCTGCTTGGAGTTTTCTGCACTTGCGCCTCACTCTCTGCTGCTGTGCATGATTTCACCTGGACACCCTAAAGATTTACTCTTCCCCAAAAACAGTTAAATCTCACTCTTTCTTCAGTGGAGAATCAGATACTGTAGACTTGTACCTAAGTACCTACAGTTGGGGTCATAAGTCTACATACGCCTTGCAGAATCTGCAAAATGTTAATAATTAAAAAAAAATCATAAATCATAAAAACTGCATTTTGTTTTTTAATTAGTTTTGCCCTGAATAAGCTATTTCACATAACAGATGTGTACATATAGTCCACAAGACACAATAATAACTGAATTTACACAAATGAACCAGTTCAAAAGTTTACATACGCTCGATTCTTAATACTCTGTGCTGTTACCTGATGATGAACGACTGTTTTTATGTTTTGTGATAGTTGTTCATGAGTCTCTTGTTTGTCCCGAGCACTTAAACTGCCCACTGTTCTTCAGAAAAATCCTCCAGCTCCTGCACATTATTTACTTTTCTAGCATCTTCTGCATATTTGACTCCTTTCCAACAGCAGCTATATGATGTTGAGATCCATCTTTTCACACTGAGGACAACTGAGTGACTCGTACACAACTATTACAAAAGGTGCAGACATTCACTGATGTGCAAGAAAGCAACACGATACATTAAAAGCCAGGGGGGTGTAAACTTTTGAACAGGATGATCAGTGGAAATTGTTATTATTTTGTCTTCTGGGAAACATGTATATATCTTATGTAGCTTCTGAAGGGCAGTACTAAATGAAAAAATATGATCTTTAAACAAATAATAACTATTTACAGCAGGCAAATATGCAGAAGATGATGGAAAAGTAAATAATGTGCAGGACCTGGAGGATTTTTCTGAAGAACAGTGGGCAGTTTAACTGCTCAGGACAAACAAGAGACTCATGAACAACTATCACAAAACATAAAAACAGTCGCTGATCATCCAGGTAACACACACAGTATTAAGAATCAAGCATATGTAAACTTTTGAACTGGTTCATTTGTGTAAATTCAGTTATTATTATTGTATTGTGGACTATATGTAAATATCTGTTATGTGAAATAGCTTAATCAGGGCAGAACTAATTAAAAAACAAAATGCAATTTTTTATGATCCCTCTTATTTTTAAAATAAATTATTAACATTCTGCAAAGCGTATGTAAACTTATGACCCCAATTGTAAGATCTGCTGCTGTAATCATAACACTCATATTAACATTAACATCAGCACACTCAGTACTGTTTGGCTTTAGTTGTAGAAGAGTAATGATTTATAATCTCGCTATCCGGTGTCACCCACAAGAGGACGGGTTCACTTTGGAGTCAGGTTCCTCTTCCTCACGTCATCTTCCACTGTCGCCTCTGGCTTGTTCGTTAGAAATCTAAACACAAATCTGCATCCGGATTTCTGTAAAGCTGCTTTGTAACAATGTCTATTGTTGAAAGCGCTATATAAATAAAACTGAATTGAATGATGACGATCTGCTCTGATGACAAATTAGCGCAGCTGACGTGGTTGAATTCTGTCATAAGTCAACAGAATGAATGTAGTTCAGAACAAAAGTGAACACCACCCCAATCCTAATCCTAACCCTAACCTTCATACAGATTTTGCAAGTTGTTATATGGTGTGTTATGCAGAGTGACGTAAGGTACTCACCATACTGGTGTCTCTACCCATATTGTATAACGTACAATTGTCTCACGAAGGAAAATCGTGTTTTTTTTTTCTGAAACAACAGAAAAGTATTGTGAGTATTGTGTAAGTTTGTCAAGCACAAGACTAGCTGATGTTAGCTTGCATGTATTGTCTAGCAACTCGAACATTTATTAGCTAGCCAATTTAGCTAGTGACTTTAGCTTGCTAGATTAGGCTGTTTATTTGACAGAATTTGGTGAGGCGAGTAAAATGACATTTGTTTTTTCTTTTAAACGAAGTGATACCTTTGAAAATCAGAGTGTGTCATGGAAAGAAATTGTAAGGATGGAAAATCGACAAGTTGCGAATACCATGGATCACAGAATTAGAGTTTACTCCACTGGAGTGCCTAACTAGGTCTGTAACATATATAATCATACAAGTTTATACACTCTTAAGAATGACCCATGACAGTGCCTACATATAAGAGCCATTAAAAAATTGATTGAATGATTAATTAAAGTGTTATTCTTTGCTCCTATTATTATGCTAATAGCGTTCAGTCAATTACTTATTAGCATAATGTGAACTCTTGATGTAAATTATTGGTATCATGTTTATAAAGAGCCATCGCAGGATTTATTTATTGCAAAGGAACATATATCCCCCCCCTCAGGTAACACCGCTCGTTCCTCACAAGTGGAAACTGTCGAACATGATACTAAAACCTTTCTGCTCTAAAAATGGGAAATGATAGAAAACATAGTCCAGTGGGCACAGGGAGGTAATAATTTGTTAAAAAAAAAAAAAAAAAAAAGACATTTTTTTGACAGACGCTTAAATGTGGATTAAAAAGGATTGTGAGGACGTTGAACGACGATCAGTCGCGTCATATACAAGATATAAAACTTAATATCGTTCTAAAACGGTGTATATCAGGGAAGAGCAGAAGGAACTTAAAATGGACCAGTGAAAGTTTTTTCTTAGCAAATTAAAGGCTGAGTGAGGGCTGTTCATTAATGCTTTTTCTCACTGTGAAGTACAAATTCTAATATATTTAGTAGAAGACATGAACTCTACACAATTGGAGAAAGCATATTTCGCTAATTTGCTAAGGTTAACTAAGCTATGCTTAATTCATTTAGCCTGTTTTCGTTGCTAATGCCAGATCAGACTAGCATTGATTCCAGTAGCTAACATAATTGGCTAGGCAGCAATTCAAGTTCTAGCTAAAGGTACATAGTTATTTACATGATATTTTGCTTCTGAAGAGTTTGTTAGCAAACTGCGTAGTGCTAGTCATGCACCCGAGTAGCAATCTTACAGAGACTGAATGATGTTTTCAGGCAAACGGTGTTAAAGAAAATGATGTAACGGTTTTAAACGACAAAACTTAGTCTTCACATGACATTAACTTTATTTCATCACTTGTCTTTTTTTTTTTTGCTTCTTTTACTTGGCAAATATTTGCCTCTGAACCGAGGACATTTTTTTGGCTTCCACTTTTAATTGTTTTATTACACATTATCTACTGTATATTGACACTTCAGTATAATTTCTCAGTACTTTGTCCACTCCTGTGTGAGAAAGACCAGAAACGAGCTCAGATGGACAGTATGTGTGGTCTATACAGAGGAATGTGAGACAGACTTGTTCATTATGTCTTCAAACATGATCATTTATACTTTATTGTCACCTCAGGGACATTTTTCTCAGGCTGAACATACTGTAGCTGAGTTATGATGAGGATAATGCAGACAGGATGAGGACGGACATCTTTCGCTTTACGTTACAGTAGTGTTATGTCCGTTTTGGAGGGATCCAGCCCTGGTTATGGCTCTCAAATTGTCTGCTTTAGAAATAATGTCACATCTTAGAGAATACACATGCTGGCACATTGAGAAGCAAGTAAGGAAAAAACTTTGCAATAAGAGTTATTAACAAATCATTCATAAAAGTAACAATCACTGAGAAAACTAAAAAGAAGACGTCTCTAGGAAGAGGAACATCTGAGCTTTGTGCTACAGAAGCATATACTCTAGCTTGCTAATCACCTTCTTGCTAATCAGCTAATTAACCTGACAGATGCTAAATAAATAAATATGAACATATGATATCTGTATTTGACACAGAGCTATAGTATTTATGTCAGGGAACAAACATTTGAAGGCTGCATTTGTACACTTGCAGTGCATTATGGGACCAGGACACTGTGGTTCATGCTGTTGTAGGAAAATAATTATCAATGGGGTGGTGTGATATGACTTGACACCAAGCAGAATTACTGTTACCAACCCAAACTTGGTTATTTTCTATTAACAGCATGTCTGGAGGTATTTTATTCCACTTAAACCACAGCATCTTGCCAACGAATACAATTTTTTATTTATTAAAGAACAGCATGTTGTACTTTTTGTCCATTTAAAGTTAAATTTAATGTTGTGAAATGTTCCTGAGGCAAGTTAGTTCCTGTTCTCACTTATGTTATAGCAGCTGTAAACAGTTGTTCCCTCACCATCCCCTCCTTATTCTTGCCCCTGTAGATAATAAGACAAAAATGCAGCTTGTCGTGTTACCGCAAAGTGTAAAGGCCATCTGACTGTTACACTGACTCTGGAGACTCCTTCTATAAATGCTAAATAAATGTCTATTTTAATCTGTTTACAAATCCACATGAACAATCGGTTACTATAGAAACAATAATGTATTAGAACGAGTGCTTTAGTATAAACCTGTGATTTGCAGTTGCTCTACACTACTAGAACATTAACATTATATATATATATATATATATATATATATATATATATATATATATATATATATATATATATATAATTAAATAATGTTGATCAAAATTATGACTCAGTATCCTGAAATAGTCACTCAGTATTTGAGGTTTTACCAGAGATTTTATTTTTTTTATTTAATACTCGCCACATATGCGCACCAACCCATCTGTAAACAGCATTTAAAGAGCCCGTGATTAGATTTTCTTTCACAAATGTTTTTATTAACATAACGCCCTTCAGCTTGGGATTGATCCCTATAGACATAATACCAATAATACTGTCCATTACATCACATTATGCTAATGAATAATTTTGCATTCATATAATATTTCGCATAGTGTTTTGTCACATCTTAGCAGCTGTAATCAGTGTTGTACTTGATGTTTGATTACAGATATGTGGGGTGAGTTCCATGTTCAGTTTTACTCTTCCGGGAGGCTCTTTGAGATCCAAACGTGCTGCGGCTTGCGAACAATTGAGAACAATCATCACATGCAAATACGTCGTTTAAATATGATTTTCTTCTTCTGACTTTGCAGACTCTTAAAAAAAACTGTAGCTTTCCTTGTCATTGTGTTGGTAGCTTTAACTCTTATATCATTCATCGGTCAACATAGATATTGTGGACCTTGGAATTGTAATCACAATTCCAAGGTACACAATTGTAATCACCTTGTAAAGTAAAGATTTGAATGTACACTACACACAGCTTTCTAAGTAAAGGTTACATAACAAATGTATGAAATGTGTACGCTTGATGACACCGCCCCAGTGACTTTTACTCTGAGAGTGAATGTGATGATTGTATCCTTATTCCGTGTG